>NC_134361.1:46891960-46904460 GCF_048569485.1 Anomaloglossus baeobatrachus
GGTCAGCCTATACATAGATTGGCTATGTGTAAGGACAGCTCGTCCAAAACGCGTAAGTGGTTTTAATAACCCTGAGGGGTATGAGAGAAAGGCCCCCTTCTTTGCGAATTGATGTCTTTAATTTTAAAAGGATTTTGGAATAAAGGTTGATTTTATTACCGAAGTGTTGCTGGAATACCCCCCTTTGTCTTGGGGTCAGCCTAGTAGCCCCTTTACCATCCTTACTGTCCCATTACACTTACCCTTCATGCTTATATTACCCTTGCCTAGGATAGGATATATGCTGGAGATTGTTAAAAGGGACTGTCCACTTTTTACACCTTTTGTCAGAGGAGTTCTCAGAAAATATATGACTGCTGTGATGGAGGCAGCAACCAGGTAGCAAGTGTTCAATTTCCCTGCAGCGCCTCCACAGGTGAAATGAGGTATTGCATGTTGTCCATTCAAATGAATAGACTGTGTGACCCTTTCTTAAATCCAAAATACATAGAGAAATACAGTTGTTTGTGTCTTTTGCTGGGTTCACACATTGTGACGCAGCAGCGATCACGACGGGCGACCTGACCTTATCAGGATCGCTGCTGCGTCGTTACATGGTCGCTGGTGAGCTGTCAAACAGGCAGATCTCACCAGTGACCAGCCCCCCAGCCAGCAGCGACGGGTGGAAGTGGTGCTGCGCTTGGTAACTAAGGTAAATATCGAGTAACCAAGGGCTTGGTTACCCGATATTTACATTGGTTACCAGTGCACACCGCTTAGCACTGGCTCCCTGCATGCCAGAGTACACATCGGGTTAATAAGCAAACCCTCTGGCGTGCAGGGAGCCGGCAGCACAGGCAGCGTGAGAGCGGCGGAGGCTGGTAACAAAGGTAAATATCGGGTAACCAAGGAAAGGGCTTCCCTTGGTTACCCGATGTTTACCTTGGTTACAGCTTACCGCAGGGTGCCAGACACCGGCTCCCGGCTCCCTGCTCGCTTCAGTTCGTCGCTCTCTCGCTGTCACACACAGCGATGTGGTGCTTCACAGCGGGCTGAGAGCCACGAGCAAAAAATGAAGCAGGACATTCAGCAACGAGCGGCGACCTCACAGCAGGGGCCAGGTCGTTGCTGGATGTCACACACAGCGACATCGACGGGACGTCGCTTGCTACGTCATAGAAAGAGTGACGTGACAGCGACGGGACGTCGCTGCTACGTCATAGAAAATGGTGACGTAGCAGCAACGTCGTTGTCGCCGTCGCTGTGCGTGACACCACCTTTAGACCTAAGCAGCCCCTATATAATAAAGTGACTAGTATTAAAATAGGGCACATTATGCATTCTGTACATTTACTGGAGACGGCTATATATATTCTATGGATATATAAACAGCCGTTATTCTCATTAAACACACATTTATTTTTGCTAAAGGCCTTTACGATTTACAAGAAAAGAGAAAGAAAATACTTTAGAGTCAACAGTAATCTTGTGACAAACATCAAATGAACTTTAAAGGGGAGAAGAAAAAAAAACTTGTCTTGAGGAAGAATAGAAGAAATTGCTCAGCGGGGTCCTAATTTACACATTGTGCTCTAAAGGTGGATTAAGACAGGGCAGCAGTGAAAGAAGCATTCAGCAGACAATGGGGAGCGAGAAATGAACAATCTGAGAGTTTTTTCCCCTGAGACTTTAACAACACAAAAGCGTCTTTCAGAAGGTGAATGGATTCTGTGAGTGGTGGAGTGGGAAGAAAGATGGTGAGGAATTCAAATCCCTCCTTACCCCCAAAGAGGCGCCCGCACCTCCCGGGAGCACTTAACATCCTGGAATAAAGTCCCATGGCTTTAGTATTTCTGCTGCTACCTGTAGAGAGGTGGACAAAAGGCGATATATGTGTGTAATGGCGCTTTCACACACAGCCGATTTATATAAAAAAATATAAAAAAAAACAAAAAAAAAAACAAACATTTTTTGAAATTCGATGTTAGCAGGAATTAGGAAATTAAGGAACACACTATACACATTGCGGGATTCCGTTTTTTTGTTTGTTTTTTTCCCCTCTCTTTAACACATTTGTTTTCAAACTAATTAATTTTAAATTAGATGTAGCAAGAAAAAAAAAATTAGGTACTAAAGCAGATTGGGATAATTGCCACGGCAAATGTGCCACAATTTGGTTTTGTGTCAACAGTCTGAAATTCTCAGCACATTTCTATGGATTTTTTTTTATTTTTTTTTAGTGAGACACTTTTTTTTTTCTACAGGCTTCACAAGGTGTTGTGTGAATTATAGTTATATGGTTGGGGGGGGGGGGGAGAAGGAATAAAACATAACTCCACCGATCTGCGGGTTTCAGACGCGACCGTCCTAAAGGCCGCTTTACACGCAACGACATCGCTAACGAGATGTCGTTGGGGTCACGGAATTCGTGACGCACATCCGGCCTCGTTAGCGACGTCGTTGCGTGTGAAACTTTACATTTACTTACCTAATTGTTGATCGTTGATTCGTCGTTCCTTTCCCGATTATCGTTGCTGTTGCAGGACGCAGGTTGTTTGTCGTTCCTGCGGCAGCACACATCGCTACGTGTGACACCGCAGGAACGAGGAACATCACCGTACCTGCAGCCGCCCGCAATGAAGGAAGGAAGGAGGTGGGCGGGTTGTTCGGCCCGCTCATCTCCGCCCCTTCGCTTCTATTGGGGCGGGTGCTTAGTGACGCCACTGTGACGTCGCACGAACCGCCCCCTTAGAAAGGAGGCGATTCGCCGGCCACAGCGACGTCGCTAGGCAGGTATGTATGTGTACGGGTGTAAGCGATGTTGTGCGCCACGGGCAGCGATTTGTCTATGACGCACAACCGACGGGGGCGGGTACACTCGTTAGCAATATTGCCACCGATATCGCTGCGTGTAAAGCCCGCTTTAGTCATGATCTTGATCATGACTTAGCACGATTGCGTATGAAACGCGCACGATTGCGTATGAAACGCGCATATCGGAGCAGTTCTCTTTTATTCCTTCTTCCCCCTTTTTTTAACCATTATTGGAATAAAATGACATTTTAGCTTTATTTCAAGTTTCTATGGACGTTCTTTGTGCTGGGGATCCGCCTTTGTTTGATGAGTGAGCACTACCATGCTCAGGTGCTCGCTACTCGTATCTAGTGATGAGCGAGCACTACCATGCTCTGGTGCTCTGTACTCGTAACTAGTGATGAATGAGCACTACCATGCTCGGGTGCTCTGTACTCGTATCTAGTGATGAGCAGGCACTATCATGCTCGGGTGCTCTGTACTCGTAACTAGTGATGAGCGAGCACTACCATGCTCGGGTGCTCGGTACTCGTAACTAGTGATGAGCGGGCACTACCATGCTCGGGTGCTCTGTACTCGTATCTAGTGATGAGCGGGCACTACCATGCTCGGGTGCTCTGTACTCGTAACTAGTGATGAGCGAGCACTACCATGCTCGGGTGCTCAGTACTAGTAACTAGTGATGAGCGGGCACTACCATGCTCGTGTGTTCAGTACTCGTAACTAGTGATGAGCGACCACTACAATGCTCGGGGTGCTCTGTACTCATAAACCAGCAGTCAGACTCATGGACAGGTGCGACTCGAGCATGAATGTCCCCAGCTCCATTTCCAAACTTGTTCTTTCAGTCTTAAAGGGGGGCGTCTCCAGTAGTGATGAGAGGGCACTACCATGCTCGGGTGCGCAGTACTCGTAACTAGTGATGAGCGGGCACTACCATGCTCGGGGTGCCCAGTACTCGTAACTAGTGATGAGCGACCACTACAATGCTCGGGTGCTCTGTACTCATAAACCAGCAGTCAGACTCATGGACAGGTGCGACTCGAGCATGAAGTATAATGGAAGTCAATGGGGACTCAAGCATTTTTCTGGAAGATTTCCCGTAAAAATACTCGGGTTTTCCATTGACTTCCATTATACTCAGTTTCTTGACTCATGCCCTTTCGACCATCCAACTACTAGTTACCAATACCGAGAACCTGAGCATGGTAGTGCCCGCTCATCACTAGTTACGAGTACCGAGAACCTGAGCATGGTAGTGCCCGCTCATCACTAGTTACGAGTACTGAGCACCTGAGCATGGTAGTGCCCGCTCATCACTAGTTACGAGTACCGAGAACCTGAGCATGGTAGTGCCCACTCATCACTAGTTACGAGTACTGAGCACCCCGAGCATGGTAGTGCCCACTCATCACTAGTTACGAGTACAGAGCACCTGAACATGGTAGTGCCCGCTCATCACTAGTTACAAGTACTGAGCACCCGAGCATGGGTAGTGCCCGCTCATCACTAGTTACGAGTACTGAGCACCTGAGCATGGTAGTGCCCACTCATCACTAGTTACGAGTACTGAGCACCCGAGCATGGTAGTGCCCACTCATCACTAGTTACGAGTACTGAGCACCTACCTGAGCATGGTAGTGCCCGCTCATCACTAGTTATGAGTACCGAGCACCTGAGCATGGTAGTGCCCGCTCATCACTAGTTACGAGTACTGAGCACCCGAGCATGGTAGTGCCCGCTCATCACTAGTTACGGAGTACCGAGCACCTGAGCATGGTAGTGCCCACTCATCACTAATTATGAGTACGGAGCACCTGAGCATGGTAGTGCCGGCTCATCACTAATTACGAGTATGGAGCACCTGAGCATGGTAGTGCCCGCTCATCACTAGTCATTACTCATCACAACTAACAAGCCTAAATTGAGGGTGGACAAGCTCTAAAATTTAGCACAAATTACATCAAAATGTGGCATACATTTTTGGACTCAATTAGGCCAACTAACAGATGGGCTAAAATGTGCATTAAGGTAGACTATAGGCTCAGTCAGACGTCTGTACGCATCAGTACGATCTCGTACCGCAGTACACGGACTGGCCACAGCGCTCCACATCGGAGCATGACAGTTTCACACATTTCTATTAGACAGTGACTCTTGGATTGCGCTATGAGATTGGACTGATGTGCACAGACATCTAAATGACCCTTAAGGCTGTATACACAAGTTGCACTACCACAAGCGGCCAGATATCTGCAGGGGCGCATATGAGCACCAGTTTGAAGATAACTCACGTGCTCATTTATGGCCACAGGTAGATGACCGATGCTGACATATAGCAGCCACCTCGTTGGATCCCAGTCATATAGGTAAACCATAGGTATCTGGGAAATGATTAATCAGAAGCAGGTCCTTTGTATCAGGATTAGGTAAGGAATTAGGAAGGGGCTCTGCCAACTGAAAAAAAATAGGCTAAACAATGGTGCATTCAGAATAATTGGACATAAACTTTCCTGATAACGGAGCAATAACACGCACACCATACACCAAGAAAGAAGCGGATCTGTGAGAACACGGTGATGGGATCATTAATTCCAACTGCTCAGTCAAATGTGATGCCGTCTTTTTAAGAGGACCATTGAAAACACTTGGAAAGCCACTCAAGACGAGGGACAGACGGAGAACGGCGAGTGCGGCGCACTACACAAATCAGTCAGGAACACAATGTTCCCTAATACAAATGGGGCTGCTGAACTATACAAGCAAAGACTGCGATAAACACATCACTGCTAAATTGGTCCAAATGGCATTGATTAATATACTACCTGTAGAGCCCAGTATAGAGTTATAGAGTTAGTAAAGAGGGAGGATGATAAGAGAAAGTTATGGAATTTGGGTATGTAGAAAATAGGTATATTCATATTGGAATGGATATGTGTTAGAAAATTTGCCAACGCTCCAAAAGGTGTAATCTCAAACATTTCCTTTAATGGTCATTTTTGTTTACTTACTTAAAGGGGTTGTCCACTACTTTATATTCATGGCCTGTCCTTATGATAGGTCATCAATGTCTTATCGGCCGGATCCAACAACCGTCCCCGAGCTGTCCAGGCTTGGGGCACAAGTCTGTGCTCTATGTGACGGCAGTCTTGTGATCGATCACAACACACAGTGTGTGCACTGTCACTATTCACCTGGAGCAAGCGGTCAAGAGACCACAAGTATGTGCACGCTGTGAAGATTCCCATGTCTATGGTCACATAGAGTAACTGCAGACTTGTGCGCCATGTGACCGTAGACATGGGAATCCTCACAGCGTGCACATACTTGTGGGCTCTTGACCGCTTGCTTCAGGTGAATCCTGACAGTGCGCACACTGTGTGCTGTGATCGATCACAAGACTGCAGTCACATAGAGCGCAGACTTTTGCCCCAAGCCTGGACAACCTCTTTAATACATTTACATGTACTACTCACCATATGCAGAATATATGATGGGCACATTAACCATTCCCCTGTTTTGGACTCATGATGATCAGTACCTGTCGATATTAAAGGGGTATTCCCATCTCCAAGATCCTATCCCAATATGTAGTAGGTGTAATAATAATATTAGCAAATACCTCCAATTAGAAATGTAGTATAATTCTGATTAGCCATGTCTCTTACCTCATGTGCAGGGCATTACAGGACCTTAGGTATTCATGTTACGTAGGATCTTGGAGATGGAATACACCTTTAAGTCACTTAGACGAGAGCTTTGCCCCGAAATGAAATTCTGTGAAATGTAAGATTTCTACGTTCTAACGAATTCCTACCTTTCTCTTTATACAGAATGATTCCATCTTCAAGCAAGTCATTTTTCCTGAGTGACCTGGTGTCTTCTCGCATTTACGACTTGTGCGTCCTGGCCGTTTACGACGATGGAATAACCTCACTAACTGCAACCAGAGTGATCGGCTGTGTCCAATTTACGACGGGAGCAGGAGTATAAACAGTGCAGGTCGCTCCATGCACAGTTTCTTGTGGAACCATGATCATCATCATAGGTGGCATCATAGTGGCCTCCGTCCTAGTCTTCATCTTTATTCTGTTAATGAAATATAAAGTCTACAATAATCACCCCAAATCTAAGCCAACTAAGGTCACCAACGTGTGCTCCCAAACCAACGGTAGCCAGAGCGGGACAATGGGACGCTCATCCTCAAAGCTCAACGAGAGGAGAGACAGTATTATGCAGGACATCTCAGGAACGTCCATCAAAAGCAAAACCATAGTTGACCTCACCCCAGATGGTGAAAAAGTGACTGTTCCCGATACTACCTTTATAACAAATGACGTCCTGTCTCACTAGCAGAACATTATACCACAAACGTATGCACCTCCTTTGAAAAAGAGGACAATCCACCCGGAATTGGACATTGTGGTATCGTGAAGAACATTTTCATGCAAGGAGCCGCATCGACGGCTTCGCACCTATTGTCTATTTTTAAGATCAGATGGTTACAACAAAAAAGCTATTTTTTTAATATGTAAAAAGGGTTCTTGCATTCTTAACTATTTTTGGTTCAATATTATTAAATATAAAGTGTGTGACTAAACCAGGCTAAAGTGAAATAATTGGTTTCCACGAATGCCACTTGCGTGAAGGAAGTATAATAAATGGGTTTTTTGGTTGTTTTACACCTATTTATTTCATATTCTGAATGAACACATACAATTTCATGCAATGTTTACAAGATTAGTGGGCATTAATCTTGGGTGATTATTAGGGATGATCAACTACTTCAATTATTCGGCTTCGTGAATATTTTCCGAACACCTCGATGCTATTCAAAAATTCGATGAGCAATGTAAGTCTATGGGAAGCCCGAATAGTTCCGAATAGTTGTTATTTGGGTTTCCCGTAGACTTACTTTGCGCATCAAATATTCGCGATTAGTCGAATAGCGGCGAGGTATTCAGAAAATATTCACGAAGCCGAATAATTGAAGTATTCGATCATCCCTAGTGATTATTTTACCGAGAATTAAAATGAATAATCTAGTGCACTTCCTTCCGCATTAGGAGGTGAGCAGAGAAGTGAGGACCTATCTACAGATATCTGCAGCGGTGTAGACACTAACATATGGTATTATGTACCCGTCTTAATGACTAGTACAAGTGCACGATACCTGCAGCTAATGCACGGCAGCCGGGAGACATCTCTAGAAGCCGTGTCACCAGCCTTGCTTACCTCCTAAAGCGGAAGTGAGTGGATCCGGAATACCTCTACCAATCAAGGGCTTCAAAAACAGGAGAAACTTAGAGTATATGTGCAAATTACAATATCTTTATCAGGACATAATCATCACAGATTAAAATCTACCAAAAGAGTAAAGGGGGAATACAAGAGGTATGATAGAACAGTGGGTAGTAAATCACTTCCCAATTCTATTCACGCCTCATCTACCCACGCTGATTGGATTCGGGTTCGTGTGACATCACAGCGCCGGCGAGTATAGGCTTTTTAGTTTTACCGGGAGGAAACGTGGACTCAGAAGGGGTTGTCCTGGTAGAGAACAATCCCTTTAAGGGTACGGTTCCACTTGCGTACAGCTTCTGATGCAAGAGCATTGGAAGCACCTCCTCTTTCGGCCATCTTTGTCCTCCTTCTTCTGAAGCCTGGGTGCATGATATGTCCTACATCATACACACTCGCCGGCACTGAGGTCTTGCGCAGATGCACTTTGATCTGCCCTGCTCAGGGCAGATCAAAGTATTGTAGTGCGCCTGTGCGGAACTGCAAGTGGTGTACGACGTTGGATGCGTCATGTACACAGGCTTCAGAAGAAGGAGGACGAAGATGGCCGAAAGGGGAGGCGCCGGTCCCGGAGAACAGAGACACCCATCCGACTGTTGTGCACCGGAGCGACCTTCTAGGTGAGTATTATAAAGTGTTTTTTATGTTATACCCCCGGCCTGGGCTCTTATATACAGTATGTTAGAATCCTGTATATAAGAGCCCACTGGTGGTGGCCGCAGATTATAGGCCCCAAATCTGGTGACCGGTTCCCTTTAATTGTGATATATTCACAGATTAGACACTGTGATACTAAATGTGTTTTTCTTTTTAGTACCTTATTTTTGACCTGGGAATATTAGGGTAATTCACACTTTGTATATCCCTTTAAACACATATGGTAAATATCAAAAATAAAAATGCCTGAATTACTGTTTTTCATCACTGCGCCTCATCCAAACATGCAATAAAAACTATATAACCCCCCCCCCCCAAAAAAAACAACAAGATGTCATACAGGTCCATCAGCAGAAAAAAAAAAAAAGACCATTCTCAACATAATTATGGGTAACTTAACGTCGCTATGTCCTTTACACTGCACAATAACCAATGTAAGACTTGTGCTTTTTTCACCCTTTCGCCCTATTTGGAAATGTTTGCTAGTCTTTCAGTATATTATGTGGGAAAACTAAATTGTCATTCAAAACCAGAACTCGTCACAAAAAAAAAACAAAAAACACACAAGCTAAATATACCGCTATTTTCACCGGAAAATGTTATGTCTCTTGAAGAGTGGGAGGAACATTGTAAAGTGCAAAAATGGAAAATTTCAAGGACATGAAAGAGTTAGGGGTACTTTGCACGCTGCGACATCGCTAGCCGATGCTAGCGATGCCGAGCGCGATAGTCCCCGCCCCCATCGCAGCTGCGATCTCTTGTGATAGCTGACGTAGCGAACATTATCGCTACGGCAGCTTCACACGCGCTTACCTGTCCTGCGATGTCGCTCTGGCCGGTGACCCGCCTCCTTCCTAAGGGGGCGGGTCATGTGGTGTCACAGTGATGTCACACGGCAGGCGGCAATAGAAGCAGAGGGGCGGAGATGAGCGGGACGTAAAGATCCCGCCCACCTCCTTCCTTCCGCATAGCCGGTGGAGGCAGGTAAGGAGATGTTCCTCGCTCCTGCGGCTTCATACACAGTGATGTGTGCTGCCGCAGGAACGAGGAACAACATTGTACCTGTCGCTGCAGCGTAATTATGGAAATGTCCGACACTACACAGATCACCGATTTTCGACGCTTTTGCGATCGTTTATCGGTGCTTCTAGGCTTTACATGTTGCAACGTCGTTACCGGCGCCGATGTGCGTCACGTTCGATTTGCGATGTCGCAACGTGCAAAGTACCCCTTAAACACAAAATGTGACATCATGCACTAGAATGCGCCATATCTCATTGACAATATCTAGGGGCAAACCATAAATGTTACCCAGTTTGTGCAAGAAGTACCGTACATCCGTGCAGAGAATAGCTTTTTGTTAAGGCGCATATAATTTTGCATGTGATTTTTTTGCAGTGATTCCAAAAATTGCATACAATGAGGAGGAAGTTTACTATATCGCTGTGGCATCTTGTTTTACATACATTTGTTTTGTTAAACTATTTTTCTGCTGCTCCTTTGGTAAGGGAACGTGGTTACGAGATGCAGTGCACCGAACTACAGTGGACCTCGGGTTACGAGTAACTTGGTGTGCGAGTATTTCGCTATACGAGCAAAGCTTGCTGTAAATTTGTAACTCAAGTTTACGAGCAATGCTTTGCTGTACGAGCAAATACTCACCGCACACACTTCCGGGTCCATACTTTTACCACGCTCTAACCCGCTCTTGCAGTCCACACAAACACACATACACACACATATTATGCTCACCTTACCTTCAGTTCCATCGCTGGCCTTCTGGTTCTTGTAGTTCGCCGGTACGGGATGTGTATCGGGTAACCATCGCGACGATGGAGGAGCTTCCGCTATCCGCCGCTACTCAAAGGCAGCGCACTGACCAATCAGAAGCAAGCGGCTCATGCCTTTGACGTTAGCGTGCTGGCACCGGAAGTTCCTCCATCGTTGCAATGGTTACCCGATACACATCCTGTACCAGCGAACTACAAGAACCAGGAGGCCGGCGATGGAACAGAAGGTAAGGTGAGCATAGTGTGTGTGTTTGTGCGTGTGTCGAATGGCACAATAGGGGACCAGGATGGGACATTGAACAAGTTGTGGAACGAATTGTCTGAGCTTGCATTATATCCTATGGGAAATTTTGCTTTGCTAAGACGAGTAACTTGGTTTACAAGCACACTCCCAGAACGGATTGTCCTCGTAAACCAAGGTTCCACTGTATGTCAAATTTTATCTGCAAAATAATGGCACAAAGTAAACAAAAGTATCAGGAGCAAGATTTTTTTCCATCACATGGACATAAGAGGGGATTATCATCCCCAACACCGGGTAACCCCAGTGAATTTAATGGACAAAAAAGGCAAAAAATTGCCACGACAAATATGTATAATTTATAATACTTTATTAGGTTGTATAAATATTAAAATGTTCAATTTTTAGAAAAAAAAAGTACAAAATACAAATACACTTAGCTATAACTAAAACAGATTTTTGGTAGTTGGGTAAGGAAAAAAAAAGTATCAGGAGGTATAAAGCCAGTGTCTAAAAATGTAATCATCCAGCATAAGCCATTGTAAGAAATATTGTGCATTTTAAGACTGGTGCTGCTGATGAACCGAGCTCACGGAGGATTGTCTGTCCTGCTGTAAGTAGTAAGTGCACATACTAATATTTAGCCTTTGTCCCCATTCACTGACAGCAAGCAGAGATTTTAAAAATGGTGAGGGATTGAATTGGCTACTGGTATAATGACTTGAAAGCAAAAGTACAATGTATCTCCAATGAGGTTAGATGGGTTATAGAACCAATCAGAATTTTCAGACACAACGGACTTCTGTATAAGGCCGAAGTGAAGAAAACTAAGGGGGAATTCATCATTTTTGGCGTATTTTGTGCATTTGTTTCCCCTCACATTACAGTCTAGTATGTTTATGATGCGTTTCTGAGAAAATATGTTGCCTTTCCTCTATGCTCGGTGTCAGGTTTCATATGGGAGGAACCGTTTTATTAAAAATTAGTTATTGAAAAGTTTCAAAACTTTGTGCAAAGTCGCTCCACAAATTTGGCTTAAAATGTGGTCCTGCTATAAATGAAACAAAAAAAAAATTAATTCATATTTAATATATACACACACACACACACACACACACACACATATATACATATATATAAAAATATATAGTGTGTGTGTATATAATATATTATATACACACACACTATATTTTTTTATATATACATACATATATGTATGTATATGTGTGTGTGTATATAATATACACACACTGGCAGATACAGGCCTCTATAGGCAGTATATCCTGGTCTGACCACGCTCCTATATTCCTGAGCCTTACTATCCCAGATGGGGCAGGGAGGCCGTGGTCTTGGCGGCTGAACGATAGTCTGCTTGGGGATCAGGGGTGCATGAAGGATCTACAGAACACGATTGATGAATTTTTAGAAATACACTCAGAAGACCCCACAGCCCTTCCCGTGCAGTGGGAGGCACTTAAATGTGTGTTGAGAGGGGTTTTGATCAAACATGGGGCTAGGCTTAAGAGAGAGAGAGCCCAAACCATTTTGTCCCTACTTCAGAATATTTCAGAACTGGAAAGGGCCCATAAGAAGACATTATCACCTTTGACACTGGCGGAGCTAGTCAAAAATAGAGAGGAGCTTAAATCGATTCTCGACCGACAGTATGAGCGACATAGGACTAGAATAAAAAGATTCCTCTATGAGTATGCAGATAA
>NC_134361.1:46909460-46911960 GCF_048569485.1 Anomaloglossus baeobatrachus
ATTAAAATCTGGTACAATATTATTTGTAAATGATCTGGTTGTCAATAGTGTCTTAAAGTTGTGCAAAATGTATCACACACTGTAATGGTTTATAGGACCAATCATGCCATGACATTACTTGCAATAATGTCTGCTACAAATTAATGGTAATTTATCGCGGAGATCTAGATTGGCTCATGCTAACGGAGATTCCTGCCTGCGATGCACAAACCGTTCAAGATGGGGGGGGGGTAGAAAGATAGCAAAAAGATAAGAAAAATGAGTAGGAAAGAAGAACATGATTAACATCTACATACACACGTACGCTCGGCTGACACCTGCATGTAACATCCCCATGTAGGCACCCATTGTTCCCCAAGTGATGTGATCCCAGGATGCTAAAGGGATCTCCTATGAACGTCAACCGCGGGCCGTCACTGTGGTTTTCAATATATATTGCAACAGGGAAGTATTGTACTATGTACGAAGAACAATCACAGGTTCAGGTCCCCTATAGGAACTAAAAAGGAATAGTGAAAAGTTAGTTTTAAAAAAATAAATAAATAAATAAATAAATAAATAGAGAAAACCTAATCTTTCCTCCATATTCAAGATTCCTCCATTTAAACATTAAAAATGTTCCATTGTTAGTATTGCTAAGTCTGTAAATCCATTAAAATGTAAAATTATCTCAAGGTAAATGCTACAATATGAAAAAAAAAAAAAAAAAAAGCTATACAATGAAAATGCCACTGACGGAAAAATAATAATTTTATTTATTTGTTTACAAACTTTCTTTAAACCACAATTAGTATAAAACGATATTAAATTGGTATCAGCGTAATTATCATACTGACCAGGAGAATCATCACCATGATGGCAGGTAAATACAATAAAATTGAAAAAAAAAGGCATACTTGCCCCCCACCACCATTTTTCAGCACATTGTATGGAAAAAAAAGTGTCTCCCCCCCCTCCAAGAGCCTTACATTAGCTATATAATACAATATGTATAATTATTTCATATATAAAATGTAAGGTTCTTGAGTTGGTGGGGAAGAAAAAAAAAAAAACTATAAAAAAAAAATAAAATAATTTAGATATTATGTTATTTTATTCTCTAAACTACTGACATGTCTCCGAATTGCTGAAGCCTCCCCAGATCATCACCGATCCTCCACCAAATTTCACAGTGCGTGCAAGCACTGTGGCTTGTGCGCCTCTCCAGGTCTCCGTCTAACCATTAGCCGACCAGGTGTTGGGCAAAGCTGAAAATTAGACTCGTTAGAGAAGATTAAACTTACTCCAGTCCAATTGGGCAGATTAAACTTTGCGAAGGACGTATGAATCAAGCCGCATACAAGGTTATCCTGGGAAAAAAAACACAAACAAACAGTTGCTTCCTTCTGCTCAGGCAATGTTCCCCAACTCCGAGGACTGTTTTTTCCAGCAGAACAATGCGCCATGTCACACAGCTAGGTCAATCAATGTGTGGATGAAGGACCCCCACATCAAAACCCTATCATGGCCAGCCCAATCTCCAGACCTGAATCCCATTGAAAACCTCTGGAATGTAATCAAGAGGAAGATGCATAGTCACAAGCCATCAAACAAAGAAGAAATGCTTACATTTTTGCACCAGGAGTGGCATAAGGTCACCCAAAAGCAGTGTGAAGACTGGTGGAAAGCAGCCAAGACGCATGAAAACTGTGATTAGAACTCATGGTTCCACAAAATTTTGATTTCTGGACTCTTCCTGAGGTAAAACATTATTAGTATTGTTGTGTCTAAATGATTAGGAACTTGATTTTTTTGCATTATTTGAGGTCTGGAAGCACTGTGCATTGTTTTGTTATTTTGACCATTTCTCATTTTCAAAAAATAAATACTAAATTCATTACTTGGAAATTCAGAGACGTTGTCAGTAGTTTATAGCATAAAAGAACAATTTACATTTTACTCCAAAAAAATTATACCTAAAAAGAGAAAAATCAGAAAAACTGAAAATTTTGCAGTGGTCTCTTAATTTTTGCCAGAGCTGTGTGTGTGTGTGTGTGTGTGTGTGTGTGTGTGTGTGTGTGTGTGTGTGTGTGTGTGTGTATGTGATTATATATATATATATATATATATATATATATATATATATATATATATATATATATATATATATATATATATATATATATATATATATATATATATATATATATATATATCATACATGCACAGATTATATATATACACATTTCTATATCTCTCTCTATAATATATACATATACAGTACAGGCCAAACGTTTGGACACAACTTCTCATTCAATGAGTTTTGTTTCTTTTCAGGACTCTGAAAATTGTAGATTCACATTTTCACATTGAAGGCATCAAAACTATGAATTATCACATGTGGAATGAAATGCTTAACAATAAAGTGTGAAACAACTGAAAATATGTCTTATATTCTAGGTTCTTCACAGTAGCCACCTTTTGCTTTGATTACTGCTTTGCACACTCTTGGCATTCTCTT
>NC_134361.1:46916960-47016960 GCF_048569485.1 Anomaloglossus baeobatrachus
CCCTCCTATCAGCAGGGATACTAGAACGCCAACTAAAAGGAGTGCCACTGCCCGCTTATCCCACTTACAGGTACTGGAGTCCTTTCTACATGGTCTGCGTGTATAGTCTCACTGTCTGCCATTAACATTGCTGCACTTTCATTCCATTTGATAAAATCCCTCTAAATGTCTATTTTGCAGGTGCATTAGGTTTTGTTTGGTTATTTTGTTTCATATAATAGGGGAAATTCCAGGTTAGGAAATGACAGAACAAAATAGAAAAAGAAAAGCTGTTGAGTAATAGCACAGAGGGAATCCGCAGCACAGGCAATGATTTCCATATTTAATGAGAGCACAGGCATTAGTCTAATATTAACCTTCTGCAGCAAAAGTCAGAAAAGGAGGACTGCGCTCAATCACAGGGCGTCTGTGCCATCTAGTGGGCAAAGTTGGTATAACTGCTGGGGATTATTATTTATTTCCCCAAATAACGGATTTTATATATTTATTTTTTTTTAGTTTACTTTTTTTTTTACTCCCCTTGTTATAAGAGCCATAACTTTTCTATTTTGCCATCGACATGCATGAGGAGTGGGGTTTTTTTGTAGGACAAGTTGTAGTTTTACATCATTCATTTTACCATACAACGTAGTGGAAAATCATAAAAAAAAAACATTCCAAGTGCATTGAAATTAAGGGAGGGTTGGGATTAGAGGTGGGGAGGCAATTCCACCATTTATTTTTTTTTGCTTTGTCTTTGTAGGATTCATTCATCCAGGTTAGTATTATTACGGCAATACCCAAATTATTTTTTAGTGTTAAAAATAAAATTCTGAAAATTGAAGAGATACATACATACACACAGATATATATCATATAAAGCTGAATGAATGAATGAATGAATGAATGAATGTATGTATGTATGTATGTGTGTGTGTTCACTAAAGGAATCCGCACTGTGCATTTACAGTCAGGAAATTTTGCACAGACGTCCCATGTAACTTAGGGAACGTCATAGACTATATTTTGATGGTAAAATCTAACTCCGCGCTTTACAGTTACTATCCAAAAAAACCTACCTCCATTAAAGTCAAGTCAATGGAGCTCCGAGCTATAGGTCATTAATAGCAGCTGTGAGTGGTTGCTATAGGAACAAAATAAATTGTTCGTATAAGAAGCTTATGTGTGAAGTAATAAGATGTCGGTGGGGAGACAGGCGGGCAAAGAGACAGACAGGCAGGCAAATAGAGAGAGAGACAGACACACAGAGAGCTAGACAACTCAATATCTGGCTGGTCTCCCTGAGATCAGTGATTGTTTTGTCTTGTTGGTCTACTAGGCATTGCTCCCTCCTAGCCAGAATCCTACTCCACACTGATGAGGGGCAACACCCCGAAACAGCTGTCTGTGGATGGATACCTGGCCTTGGTATTTCCCTTGTCATATCTTTAAACTTGTCAAAAAGTTGGATATTGACTAAAAGGGCCACTTAATATGGTGGTTATGGTGGTCTCCTAAAAAGAGTCACCCCTTGGCTGGGCCCTTCCCGGAGGGATATCTGGCTGGTTTATGTGTTGAGACTCCTAACAGAGGCTCCACAGACTTTTTTGATTTGCATATTTCTCAGGGGGCAATGTACCTAGGATTTCACGGTCTTGAGCGCCCTCGCTGGCTGCCGGCAGTGTTTTCTCTGACTGGTCTCCCCGAGATCAGTGATTGTTTTGTTTTGACACAGAGAGATAGAGACAGACACACAGACAGACTGGGAGAGAGACAGACACAGTTGCTATCCCGGGCAACACCCGGGTACTACAGCTAGTGTGTGTGTGTGCATATTATTATTATATATTATAATGTATATATTATATATATATATATATATATATATATATATATATATATATATATATATATACACACACACACATACACACACACACACATATACATTTTAAATTGTCAGTTAAACGCCGAAAGGAAAATATTTTGATAGATCAAATTATTTTTTCACAATGATGCAAAATACATTATTTTTTACATCAAATTTTTTGTTTTCCTGTTTTCTATAGGAAAATTACTCCCCCTTTTCAGACTAGCCCATACCACTTACTCAACCCAACCACACTCATAAAATTAAAGTAAATGGTAACCAAAATGAAAGGCACATATTCCTGAAGTCCCATATAACACCACAGATAACACATAGCAATATCTCTGAGCACTGATAATGTAGTTGGTAAGAAACAAGTATTTAGCAAAATTACAGAATCTACACAGATTGCACACCACACCAAAATCACACTCCCATATTTCTGCCCTCCACCAAATACAAAGGTTTCATTCTTCTCACAAATACAGATGTAGTAATCCTTATATTTGTCAGACGACACAATTTATTAATGCAGCAACATTAAAAAATAATTTTAAAATTATTGATTGCTATATGGGTACAGGATCATAACCAACCACAGTACATGAATACAGCACCATAACCACTCAGTACATGAATACAGTACCATAACCACTCAGTACATGAATACATCGCCAAGCTTAGTACATTGATTGATTGATTGCAATGTCAAGTCAGCCTCAGCATACAAAATTGTATTGAATGAACCTGCAACTGCCAGTATGTCCTTAGCAATGGTAAAGAGATACGGGGAATTGTTGTAACAAGTCATCTTCAAACTACAGGCCATAGAGAAATTGCAGTACTGATAAGACGCCGTTAGGATCACAAATAAACATTTACATCTAGCTACCTTATAGTTGACGACATCTCTGGTTAGAATTGTTCCCATCCTTTGTCTGCATCTGGTCCACAGTCCGTCTCTGCAGACTTCCCATCCTGATATAGTGCCCTTAAAAAATAACAGGGTCATTATAGAGTCTCCTGAATAACAATACCTGACCATGCTGTGCTCATGAATGAATAATTGTCCCTCCCGGTGCTCCTTGAGCCTCTACATCATCCGCCTTTATGAACTATAATCACCACATTGTCCGCTGTAACTATAACAGTCACACTGTCCCTTTACACTGCCCCCTCTTGCTTGACTCCATCGCCTCACCACTACCCCCACAGCTTCCCCTTTATACTATGCCCTCACATACACGCGATGCCCCCTCTCCTTACTTGGCCCCCCTAGTCACACTTTTCCCTCCCCTGCCTAATGCCTTCCACCCTCAGTCTAAAATCCCTGTAACAGCAGCTGTATAATACTTTTTCAGTAGTGCATGGACTCATTTTAATTTGACAATTATAGAGAAAACCCAAGTCAAAATGGCTACGGACACCAATACCATTAGGTCTAAGAGCTATTCAGAGGGAATCAGTCAGCAGGTTTTTGTTACCTCATCTGAGAGCAGCATAATGTAGCCACAGAGATCCTGAATCCAACAATGTATCACTTAGATTACTGGCTTCAGCCATTCTCACAGAATCAAAGCTTTTAGATCTAGCAATGCAGCAGAGCTCAAAGAGCTGCCCACTCCCTCATCAGGCTCTGGATGTACAATGTCTATAGTCAGTGAGCTTCTAATCAAAGCAAGGGCCTTGCACGAGGCAATGTAGTCCAGCAATGATAAGCTACTGGTGCTAAAACAAACATTGTAAGTAAACACCATGGACCTTGACAAGAGGCATCACTGAAATCTATGTATTAACCCCTACAGCATGCTGCCTCATATTGTGACTCCAGATAACGAACATCTAACTGTGCTGGTTTTCTGTTCAACCATATTCACCATCATGAGTGGTGACAAACAAGGAGACATTAGTCTTAATGCCCAAATCGTTATTAACTTGTCTAGATTTTCCAACTTTAAATTTTTAGGTACTAAATTCTGCTTTTAAGCCGAGCTTATATCAAAGGTCTACTTTCTGCTTGTTCATCTTTTTTCTCTGTTCACCATTGTGAGCACGGCTTCAGTCATCCAGATCCTTACGGCCAAATAAAGTTTTTTTTATTAAAGATGCAAAAGTTTGTGGGAACGTCAAAGCCTCCATCTTTCTTAAGAGTTTCATGCGACATTTTAACAGATTGTGCAACTTTTTGCTTTTAAAAGGAGTAAAGGAGTAAAGGCTATCCTGGTGTTCTCATAGATTAAGATCGGAATCTGGGAAATCCTGCGCTCCTCGTATCCTCCTCGCTTTGTCTGTTATATCCCGTACGAATCTTCAGTCGCCGTTTGACACAATAAAAAGTAATTGCTACATATTGGAAAAAAAAGCTGCGGCACCGAGTGTAGGACACGGAGATGATAGGACGCATTCTCCAGATGTCAAGCATAGGTAGCCGAGGACGTGAGGCGGTTTAGAAAACCCATTATACGGCAGAAGCGCAGAGAGAAGGATTAGGGGACCGGAGTGCTCTTACTATATTCCAATTAGCAATTACCGAGGCTTTTAGGAAAAAATTTAATTATTAACATAACGGAATAGATTTTAGTTCGGCTCATTTAGGAAAATGAAATTAACTTCTCAAAGTTTTAATGACTGGAGCCCATTTTAATTATTGGGGGGGGGGGGGGGAGGAAAAAAAGTGGAGTTTAAAATTTAAAAGGAAACGTGTCACATTGGTCATACAGCAGAAAAAAAAAAAACAATAGAGGATATCGGGGAAGGTCGCGTTGCCTTGTGGACGAAGGGGGTCTCCAGCTCAAGATAATGCAATTCCATTTGCTCATCTCTAATGACTACAGGATCAGATAATGCAAAAAAAAAATGATATATGTTTTTATTAAAAATACTACGGTAAATGATGATTATTAAATAAAAATATTACCAACACAATTAAAAAATAGTAAAACATAAAAATGTTACATTAACTTTGTGTAATTTTAATAAATTATTTTTAATTATATAGAGTAATTTAAATTTATTGAATAAAATATTACAAATAAAATAAAACTAACATTTTAGCTTACTTTATTTTATTAAATCATAAATAATACATTAAATAACTCAATATATAATTAAAAATACTAATTAATAAAAGTACAAATAAAGTTAATGTAACTTTTTTTATAACTTTTTTAATTGTAATAGTTGTATTTAATAAATTAAAAACCTCATATTATTAGTATTTTTAATTTAATAAAAATATTACAAGGTTAATAAATTAACTTTATTTGTATTATTGTTTTAAGATTAAAAAAACTAAATAAGATTTTTTTAATGTATGAAATAAAAATATTACAAATACATTAGTAATAAAAAAATAGTTAATTTTAAAATTACCTGTCATTTTATTAATAAATGAAAAATACTAATTATATATTGAGTTACTTAATTTAATTAAAAATATTACAAATAGATGTAAAGAAAACTAACATTTTATTACTTTATTATAAAGCGTAAATTATATATGTTAAAAAATTATTATTATATATCTAAAAAATAAACATTTAAAAAAAATTACATTACAAATAAAATAAATGTATTTAGTACATTTAATAACAATGTAAAAAATACTAATTAATAAAATTACAAATAAAGTTAATGTAACATTTTATATACTATTTTTTAATTGTAATATTTAATTTAATAAATTATAAACCTCAATATATCATTATTCGTATTTTTAATTTAATAAAAATATTACAAATAAAAAGGTAGTAAGTTAACTTTTCATTTGTAATGTTTATTAAATCAAAAATACTAATATTTAATTTTTATTTATTAAATAAAAATATTACAAATACAATAGTAATAAAAAATAAAATGTTAAAATTAACTTTGTCATTTTATTAAATTAAAAATACTAATTATATATTGAGTTATTTTGTTTATTTTTTCATCTTTATATGTAACCAATTAACTAGCATAACAATGCCCGGCCAGATCTACAAGTGTGCTTCACCTCGTGTCCCCCTTCTTCCCCATAGATTGTAAGCTTTCGAGCAGGGCCCTCATTCCTACTGTAGCTGTTGAATTATGTACTATTTTGTTTCGTATTTGTCTATACAACCCCTCCACCGGATTGTAAAAGTGCTGCGGAATATGTTGGTGCTATATAAATAAACTTTATTATTATATTATTATTTAATAAATAAAAAAAAAATTACATAAAATTAAATACAAAGTGTTAATAAAAATAGGAATTACAACCTACCGGTAATGTTTCCAGAAGCCCATCATGACAGCACCACAGGAATTGTCCTTTGAACTCTACAGGAACAGGAAAACACAAGAGGTTAAAAGCCCCTCCCATCCCAATCTCCTCAGTGACTTTTCAAAATACCACACCAGGATGGGTACAACACAGTTTTATTATTGCTTCCTTCATACAATGTTCAGTTTACATAAAGTATAATCTTAGGGAGGGCTATAAGGCTGCCATCATGATGGGCTCCTGGAAACATCATTACCGGTAGGTTGTAATCCCTATTTTCCAGGTCACCACATGACAGCACCACAGAAAAACTCATAAATAGGGGGAAAACTATAGCCTGCAGCACCTTCCTACCGAACGAGGTCTGCTGGTTGGAAAGGAAATCTAATTTGTAATGTCTGCAGAAGGCATTGGGGCCTGACCAGGTGGCCGTTCTACAAATTTGCTCAATCGAGGCACCTCCTTTTTCCGCCCATGAGGTGGATAACAATGCCCTATTAGAGTGGGCCCTAAGGTTTAGCGGGGGGGGGGGGGGGGGTCTACTCACTTATAGGTGGAATCTATAGCTGATTTGACCGACCTCGATAGGATTGACTTTGTGGCCTTCATACCTGTATTTTTCCCTTTTAATTGTACAGTCTAGAGTCGAACTTCCAGTTCCGAATGGCCTCCAAATAAGATTGCATTCCTTGGATGTCAGAAGGACTATGCTATGGGCGCTCCTTCTGGTTTTTGTAATTTTGGCAGAAGGAGGGCAAGAGGATTTCTTGCTTCCAGATTCAAGGATGAGACAACCTTGGGATGAAAAGCTGGATCCAATTTCAGTATTATCCGATAGTCTAGGATCTGAAGATAAGGATCTCTGATGGATAAGGCCTTGATCTCCCAGATTCTTTTGGCCGTCATCACTGCCACCAGGAACACCGTTTTGACAGATAACTTTGAGAGAGATTTGATCTATTGGTTCAAATGGGGGTTCGCAGAGTCCGTTCTGGATACCCCTCACAAACCTTGAGACCCATGGATGGGAAGCTAGTGGGGCATCAAAAGATGCTAAGGGCCGAAATCTGTACCTTCAGCGTACTTGGATTTAGTCTCATCTTGAAGCCCATCTGAAGGAATTCCAAAATCTTGGGAATATCTGGATGTGCACTGTCTACCGGTTCCTCGCCCAGGAATGTGCATAACCTTATTCAGACCTTCCTGTAAATGGTCCTTGTTATTGACTTCCTGCTCGCCTGGAGGGTGAAAATAACCTCATCTGATAGTCCCTTATTCCTCAGGAACCTCCCTTCAGGATCCAGGCTGACAAGTGTAGCTGTTGTATTCCTTGATGATGCACTGGTCCCCTGGCTGAGAAGATTCTCCATCAGGGGAAGAAAATTAGGGTCTTCTAAGGTGAGGTGCTTTAGCAACGAGACCAGCTCCTCTTCGGCCAATAAGGCGCTATCAGTATCACTTTGGCTCTGTCCTGCTGGATCTTCCTGAGGACTCTGGGGATCAGTGGAAGTGGAGGAAATGCATATGCGAGATTCATGTCCCAAGTGTGAAACATGGAATCTACAGAGGTTCAATTGTCTCTTGTATTCACTTTTGTGTTGACTAGACTCTGGAACATGGTGGCGTCCAATTCCCATTCTAAGGGATCAATCCTGCGAGATGGAAAGCACTGACCTTTCTGCCTAATGAAAAATTTCTGTTGATAGAGACTGTAAAGCGGGATGCCTCGACCCTCTCTGATGTTGGAGGAAAGGCACCACTGTGATGTTGTGGAATAGAATTCTGATGTGTTGATTCCGGAAGAGTTCCCGATTCCTCCTGAGGGCTTACCAAACAGCATTTAGCTCTCTGAAATTCGAAGATCTGTTCCAGACACACTCCCTGAAAGCATCTGGAGCCTACATGGGCACCCCAACCCGTCTGACTGGCACACAAGAAGAGTAATCCCAGGGAACTCCAACCTGTAGGTTCTACCAATTCGTCCACCATCCCAGAGCCTCTTTGAGATGGTAAGGCAAACTGATCTTCATGGTTTCATAGTTTTTAAGGTTGAAGGGAGACTCTAAGTCTATCTAGTTCAACCTGTAGCCTAACATGTTGATCCAGAGGAAGGCAAAAAAACCCCAATGTGTCAAATAAGCTCCAATGGGGAAAAAAATTCCTTCCTGACTCCACATACGGCAATCAGACTAGTTCCCTGGATCAACACCCTGTCATAAAATCTAATATACATAACTGGTAATATTAAATTTTTCAAGAAAGGCATCCAGGCTCTGCTTAAATGTTAGTAGTGAATCACTCATTACAACATCATACGGCAGAGAGCTCCATAGTCTCACTGCTCGTACAGTAAAGAATCCTCATCTGTGATTATGATTAAACATTCTTTCCTCAAGACTTAGCGGATGCCCCCTGTTCCAGTCGCAGGCCTAGGTGTAAAGAGATCTTTGGAAAGGTCTCTGTACTGTCCCCTCATATATTTATACATTGTGATTAGATCCCCCTAAGCCTTTGTTTTTCCTAACTAACTAACCCCAAGTTTAATAACCTGTCTTGGTATTGCAGCCCCCCCCCATTCCTCTAATAATCTAGGTCGCTCTTCTATCTACCTGTAAGATTATGCTATTTATAACCTTCTATACTTTTGCTAACAAGAAATGCATCCATTCCTCTCTTAAATTCATTCAGTGAGTTGGCCATCACTACTTCCTCAGGAAGAGAGTTCCAGAGCCTCACTGCTCTTACCGTGAAGAACCCTCTTCTATGCTGATGTAGGAATTTTCTTTCCTCCAATCGAAAAGAATGCCCCCTTGTTCTTGTCATAGTCCTTGGTACAAACAGATCATGGGAGAGATCTCTATATGGCCCTCTGATATATTTGTACATATTTATTAGGTCTCCCCTAAGTCTTCTCTTTTCTAGAGTAAATAGACCTAATTTTGATAACCTTTCCGTGTATTGTAATGCACCCATTCCATTTATTATTTTAGTAGCCCGCCTCTGAACCCTTTCAAGTTCAGTAATGTCTTTCTTCAGCACCGGCGCCCAAAATTGCACACAATACTCCAAGTGTGGTCTGACTAGTGATTTGTACAGAGGGAGAATGATGTTTTCATCTCGTGCCCCCAGACCTCTTCTAATGCATCCCATCACCCTATTTGCTTTGGTGGCTGCTGCCTGACACTGGGCACTCCAATTTAGCTTCTTATTGACTAAGATGCCTAAGTCTTTTTCCATGTCTGATTTCCCCAGCAGTTTCCCATTTAGTAAGTAATCGTAGCATCTGTTTCTCCTTCCCATGTGCATAACCTTACACTTATCTGTGTTAAACCTCATTTGCCATTTTTCAGCCCAATTCTCCAATTTACTCAAATCCATCTGTAGTTGCAAACTGTCCTCCTTTGTGTTAACTACCTTACATAGTTTTGTATCATCTGCAAATACTGATATTTTACTCTGTAAACCATCCACCAGATCATTAATAAATATATTAAATAGTAGGGGGCCCAATACAGACCCCTGTGGCACCCCACTAGTAACCCTGGCCCAATCTGAGTATGCACCATTAATAACCACTCTTTGTTTTCTACCACTAAGCCAGCTACCTACCCATCTACACACATTTTCCCCGAGCCCAAGCTTTCTCATTTTACTTAGCAGTCTTTTATGTGGGACAGTGTCAAATGCTTTACCGAAGTCGAGATAAATGACATCCAATGATTCTCCTCGGTCCATGTGAGAGCTTACATCCTCATAGAAGCTGATCAGGTTAGTTTGACAGGAGCGATCCTTGATAAATCCATGTTGATATGGAGTTAAACAGTTATTAACATTGAGATATTCCATAATAGTATCCCTTAAAAACCCTTCAAACATTTTACCCACAACAGATGTTAAGCTTACCGGCCTATAGTTTCCAGGTTCCCTTTTGCACCCTTTTTTGAATATTGGTACCACATTTGCTAGCCGCCAATCCAGTGGAACAGACCCAGTTTCTATAGAGTCTTTAAATAAAAGGAATAGAGGCCTGTCTATCACATTACTTAACTCCCTTAATACCCGAGGGTGAATGCCATCAGGGCCTGGTGATTTGTCAATTTTAATGTTACTAAGTCGGTTCTGCACTTCTTCCTGGGTTAGGCAGGTCATACTTAATGGGGCATTTACATGATCACTCTGCATTTCCCCTGGCATATGCTTTTCCTGTGTGAACACAGTTGAGAAAAAAGTATTTAAAACATTTGCTTTTCCCACATCGCTTTCTATGATTTTACCCTCATTATTCTTTAAAGGGCCAACACCATCAATTTTAATCTTTTTTCTGTTTATATAATTAAAGAATAGTTTGGGATTTGCTTTGCTTTCCTTAGCAATGAGTCTCTCAGTTTCTACTTTTGCTAAATATATTTGTGTTTTACACATTTTATTTTTTTCTCTATATATTTTTAATGCTTCCTCGCTGCCTTCTTGTTTTAGCTTTTTAAATGCCTTTTTCTTATTATTCATTGCCCCTTTTACATCCTTATTTAGCCACATTGGTTTTCTCCTGTTCCTAGCCCTTTTATTTCTGTATGGTATGGCTAGCTCGCAGTGGGTGTTTAATACCGATTTAAACATTTCCCACTTATTTTCTGTGCTCCCATTTTTGAGGACATTGTCCCAATCAATTTGGCGAAGGTCTTCTCTAAGCTGATCAAACTTTGCTTTGCTGAAATTCAGCATTTTTGTAACCCCCCTCCAAGGCACCTTACTAAAGGACAAGTGGAATTGTATTATATTGTGGTCACTATTCCCTAGGTGCCCATCCACTCGTACGTCTGTTATTCTATCTGGCCTGTTGCTTAAAATTAAGTCCAGAAGGGCTGCCCCTCTAGTTGGGCCCGGCACAAGTTGGGACAGATAATTATCCTTAGTTACTGACAGAAGCCGGTTTCCTTTCTGAGATACGCAGGTTTCAGTTTCCCAGTCTATATCGGGGTAATTGAAGTCCCCCATAATAATCACCTCATTGTGATTTGCTGCTTTGTCTATTTGTTTCAATAATACATTTTCAGTGGTTTCTGTTATATTTGGTGGCTTATAACAAACCCCTATGAGGATTTTATTAGTTTTCCCTCCTTGTATCTCCACCCATAGAGACTCCACCTCTTCATTTCCCTCTTGAATATCTTCTCTTAGTCTGGGCTTTAAACTGGACTTTATATATAGACAGACTCCACCCCCTGGACTTTATATATAGACAGACTCCACCCCCTTTCCTTTTTTTACGATCCCTCCTAAACAATTCATATCCTTGCAGGTTAGCCGCCCAGTCATAACTATCATCTAACCATGTCTCAGTTATTCCTACTATGTCGTATTTTTCCTCATACATTACCAGCTCCAGTTCCTCCATCTTATTGGTCAGGCTTCTTGCATTGGTCAGCATGCAGGAAAGAAGTTTTGCTCCCCTTTTCTTAGCTTCCTTCTGATTACCCTGTCTTGGGTCCTCTTTACGGCATCTAGTATCCTTGATTAGTTTGTCCTTCTGTTGCATGTTCTTGTCTGCTGTTTTTTCTCCCATCCCCTCTTCTTCTAGTTTAAAGCCCTCCTGATGAGTGTGGCAAGCCTTCTGGCGAACGTGTGTTTCCCAGGTTTTGTGAGGTGTATCCCGTCTCTTGCGAGAAGTCTATCGTAGAGGTAATTCACTCCATGGTCCAAGAATCCAAATCCTTGCTGCCTGCACCACCGTCGTAGCCAGTTGTTCAAATCTAGTATCCTATTCCATCTTCTGACACCATGGCCATCGACTGGGAGGATTGATGAGAAAACAACCTGTACGTTCCGTTCCTTAATTTTCTTCCCCAGAATTTCAAAGTCTTCACAAATAGTTGGTAGATCATTTCTTGCCGTGTCGTTTGTTCCTACATGTATCAATAGGAACGGGTATTCGTCCTTGGATCCGAGGATAGTTGGTATCCTGTTGGCCACATCCTTGATTTTTGCTCCCGGTAGGCAGCATACTTCTCGTGCGGTTATGTCCGGCCTGCAGATAGTTGCCTCCGTGCCTCTTAGTAGTGAGTCGCCCATAACTACCACTCTTCTTTTCTTTCTGGATGCACTGCATTTTGCTCCTGAGTGTTTTTGAGTGTCTTTTGTTTCTGCTTTTGTTGACAAAGTAACTTCTTTTGATGATACTGTGTCTTCTCCTGTAGAGACGGTATCATCCTGAGCTGTGCCATTTTCGTTCTCCAGCATGAGGGCTTCATATTGGTTGCTAAGCTGTGTGGGTGGTGCCGACCACTTGATCCGCTGGCTTCTTTTGGTCACATGTGTCCACTTTTCAGCCTCTGTATGTGTTCTGAAGCTTTTCTCACTTTCCATATCCTGAATTGTTGCTTCTGCCTCGTCCAAGAAGTCCTCATGTTCTTTAATTAGCTTCAAAGTTGCTATTCTTTCTTCCAGTCCCTGCACCTTTTCCTCTAAGAGGGCAACAAGTTTGCACTTTTGACAGGTGAAGTTGGATTTTTTGTGCGGCAGATCCGTAAACATGTAGCATGTGTTGCAGGTGACCATGTGGATTTTCTTCTCTTCCATAATGCTGATGTAGCGTATGACAGGCGACGGCGCGCGGTTTTGCGATGTCCTCAAACAGCGAGACCCGGCAAGTCCCAGCAATCGATCAGCTTACGGCGACTCTTCTCTTCTTAAACAGCTACAGTTATCACCACTATGAGATTGTGTTAAAACTATGCCACACTTATCTTCAGTCGCCTCCCTTTACTTCAGTACCTCGCACTCTCAGCACCTCGCTTGCTCTGGCTGGTTTATATAGTTCTACAAGGACTACTAGAAGCTGCTAGAAGCTTCTAGAAACAGGTGTGGCTAATACTACTGACTAAATCACTAGACACACTTTTTTTTTTTTTTTTTGCTTTTTCACAGTACCCCAGACAAACACAGACAACAAATCCCTAATGAAATTAAACAGTTACAGTTATCACCACTATGAGATTGTGTTAAAACTATGCCACACTTATCTTCAGTCGCCTCCCTTTACTTCAGTACCTCGCAATCTTGCTACTCAATGACTACCGGGAACCGATCGTAGCAGTCAAAATCAGCTTCCGAGGGTCCTGGAGTGAAATGGCTTAATCTGACGTTGGGCATGTACGACGTCATCAGGCAGAGAATGCTCATGGCTTCCCTGATCGTGCTCCTCTGATTCTGTCTGAAGACCTGGATT
Source organism: Anomaloglossus baeobatrachus (assembly GCF_048569485.1). Lineage (NCBI taxonomy): Eukaryota > Metazoa > Chordata > Amphibia > Anura > Aromobatidae > Anomaloglossus > Anomaloglossus baeobatrachus. Next base: position 46,930,281 of record NC_134361.1, read on the forward strand.
CTGTTCCTCATCAATTCTGCCATCTGTGCTGGTAAAGAAGGGAATTTTGTTTACTTACCGTAAATTCCTTTTCTTCTAGCTCCAATTGGGAGACCCAGACAATTGGGTGTATAGCTACTGCCTCCGGAGGCCACACAAAGTATTACACTTAAAAGTGTAAGGCCCCTCCCCTTCTGGCTATACACCCTCCCGTGGGATCACGGGCTCCTCAGTTTTAGTGCAAAAGCAAGAAGGAGGAAAGCCAATAACAGGTTTAAAGACAAATTCAATCCGAAGAAACATCGGAGAACTGAAACCATTCAACATGAACAACATGTGTACTCGAAAAAAACAAAAATCCCTAAGAAAACAGGGCGGGTGCTGGGTCTCCCAATTGGAGCTAGAAAAATAATGGTGGACAAAAGAAAAACGGGTATATGCCGCGCTTAAAAACCACTGAGTTGGAAGTGATATAATATTTCTCTTTTATTTACAGCATTCCTACGCGTTTCAGAGACAACAGACCGTCTCCTTCTTCAGGGAAAAAAGAAATCATACAGACAATCAAAGGCTGACATCTTATAAAGAATCCATACTGCCACGTTAGCAGCTATGACGTCAATCACCCCCTCAGGATTGCAGGGTGATGACTCAACAACACGTGGAGACAATGGACACATTGAAGGAAAAAAAGAGAAAAAAAGGGGAAGGGTTTTTTTTATATATATACATATAAAATTTCCATATCATTACTCATTTATTGTTTGGCAATAAAAATGCAAATAAATCTGGATTTTTTTGTGGTTATTTCTTGTGTAGGAAAAAAATATATTTATGGACTTATAAAATGAAAAGAAAAATGGTGCGAACCTATAGATCATATACTTGATCAGGAGGGGGGGGTGAAAGCCCATACCTTTGCTCTAAAGCAACAGACAATCAAACAGTCTAAATTAACCAAGGGCTGATGTATGATCAGAAGGGAAGACAAAAACGGGATTAGTGAAATGATTCCGATTTTAGTGTAGTCAGTTTAATCCTATTTGCATTTGATTATTTAGTGATTAACAGGATTAGAAGATGTGAAATTTTCACAGTAAAAATGCGTGTTCCCGTGACTAAAGAAAAAAAAGGGGAAAGGATTACCCCCGAACTGATGGGACCATTACTAAACAAAGGTATTATCTCCACTAATGGGACCAATGTTAAAAGACAGCAGACAGATCGATTCGGCTGCCGGCTGATATGTAGTTAGAAGGGCAATAAAAACATCAGTAGTAAAATGGTCCGAATTTTACAATTGGAAGAAACCTATTTGTGTGCTATTTTGGGCTTGATCATTTATTAGTTGGGAGGAATGGTGAAATGTGAAGAATTTCGGTGAAGCAATGTTAACGGTATGTGACCATAGCTGGAAGATGAAAAAGGATGATTATATCCACAGAAATAGAATAGTTTCAATTGTCCGGGTGAGTGGAGTTCAACTGAGGGGGAGGAGGACGCATGCGTGAGGGGATGGAGCGGGTGCTGAACTGTCGGGGTGAGAAGAGTTCAAACCGTGGGAAAAAACCTTAGTGCGCAGTCGCATGAAAAGATAGCTCGGCAAGGGTAACCTTAGGTCAGAATTTTTAACATTGGTCCCATTAGTGGAGATAATACCTTTGTTTAGTAATGGTCCCATCAGTTCGGGGGTAATCCTTTCCCCTTTTTTTTCTTTAGTCACGGGAACACGCATTTTTACTGTGAAAATTTCACATCTTCTAATCCTGTTAATCACTAAATAATCAAATGCAAATAGGATTAAACTGACTACACTAAAATCGGAATCATTTCACTAATCCCGTTTTTGTCTTCCCTTCTGATCATACATCAGCCCTTGGTTAATTTAGACTGTTTGATTGTCTGTTGCTTTAGAGCAAAGGTATGGGCTTTCACCCCCCCCCTCCTGATCAAGTATATGATCTATAGGTTCGCACCATTTTTCTTTTCATTTTATAAGTCCATAAATATATTTTTTTCCTACACAAGAAATAACCACAAAAAAATCCAGATTTATTTGCATTTTTATTGCCAAACAATAAATGAGTAATGATATGGAAATTTTATATGTATATATATAAAAAAAAACCCTTCCCCTTTTTTTCTCTTTTTTTCCTTCAATGTGTCCATTGTCTCCACGTGTTGTTGAGTCATCACCCTGCAATCCTGAGGGGGTGATTGACGTCATAGCTGCTAACGTGGCAGTATGGATTCTTTATAAGATGTCAGCCTTTGATTGTCTGTATGATTTCTTTTTTCCCTGAAGAAGGAGACGGTCTGTTGTCTCTGAAACGCGTAGGAATGCTGTAAATAAAAGAGAAATATTATATCACTTCCAACTCAGTGGTTTTTAAGCGCGGCATATACCCGTTTTTCTTTTGTCCACCATTATTTTTATATCATACCTACGGGGCCGCTGCTTGAACCACGCGGACACTCACATGTCTTTGAAGGAGTTGTGACTGGCACAACCCCACCAGGTGAGTGTTACTGTACCTTCTCTAACATCATATGTTATATCGGGTAAGACCCTATTGCGCCCTTTTGTCTCCCCACTTTAGTTCAATTGGAGCTAGAAGAAAAGGAATTTACGGTAAGTAAACAAAATTCCCTTCTTCTTTGTCGCTCCTAATTGGGAGACCCAGACAATTGGGACGTCCAAAAGCAGTCCCTGGGTGGGTAAAAGAATACCTCGTGATAGGGCCGTCAAACAGCCCTGTCCTACAGGTGGGCAACCGCCGCCTGAAGGACTTGTCTACCTAGGCTGGCGTCCGCCGAAGCGTAGGTATGCACCTGATAATGCTTGGTAAAGGTGTGCAGACTCGACCAGGTAGCCGCCTGGCACACCTGCTGAGCCGTAGCCTGGTGCCGTAATGCCCAGGACGCACCCACGGCTCTGGTAGAATGGGCCTTCAGCCCTGAAGGAACCGGAAGCCCCGCAGAACGGTAGGTTTCAAGAATTGGTTCCTTGATCCACCGAGCCAGGGTGGATTTGGAAGCTTGCGACCCTTTACGCTGACCAGCGACAAGGACAAAGAGTGCATCCGAGCGGCGTAAGGGCGCCGTGCGGGAAATGTAGATCCTGAGTGCTCTGACCAGATCCAACAAATGCAAACCTTTCTCAAATTGATGAACTGGATGAGGACACAAGGAAGGTAATGTGACATCCTGATTGAGATGAAAGGGGGATACCACCTTAGGGAGAAACTCAGGAACCGGACGTAGAACCACCTTGTCCTGGTGAAACACCAGGAAGGGAGATTTGCATGAGAGCGCCGCTAGCTCGGACACTCTCCGAAGAGACGTGACCGCTACTAGAAAAGCCACTTTCTGTGAAAGACGAGAAAGGGAAACATCCTTCATAGGCTCGAAAGGCGGCTTCTGGAGAGCAATTAGAACCTTGTTCAGATCCCAGGGCTCTAACGGCCGCTTGTAAGGAGGGACGATATGACCAACTCCTTGCAGGAACGTGCGCACCTGAGTAAGTCGTGCTAGGCGTTTCTGAAAAAATACAGATAGCGCTGAGACTTGTCCTTTAAGGGAGCTGAGCTACAAACCTTTTTCCAACCCGGATTGCAGGAAGGAAAGAAAAGTAGGCAATGCAAAAGGCCAGGGAGGAACTCCCTGAGCCGCGCACCAAGATAAGAATATCTTCCACGTCCTGTGGTAGATCTTGGCGGAGGATGGTTTTCTAGCCTGTCTCATGGTGGTAATAACATTTCTAGATAATCCTGAAGACGCTAGGATCCAGGACTCAATGGCCACACAGTCAGGTTCAGGGCCGCAGAATTCAGGTGGAAAAACGGCCCTTGAGATAGCAAGTCTGGTCGTTCTGGTAGTGCCCATGGTTGGCCTACCGTGAGGTGCCACAGATCTGGGTACCACGATCTCCTCGGCCAGTCTGGAGCGACGAGGATGGCGCGACGGCAGTCGGCCCTGATCTTGCGCAGCACTCTGGGTAACAATGCCAGAGGTGGGAACACATAAGGTAGCTGGAATTGCGACCAATCTTGAACTAAGGCGTCTGCCGCCAGAGCTCGGTGATCGTGAGACCGTGCCATGAAAGCCGGGACCTTGTTGTTGTACCGTGACGCCATCAGGTCGACGTCCGGCATCCCCCAGCGGCGACAGATCTCCTGAAACACGTCCGGGTGAAGGGACCATTCCCCTGCGTCCATACCCTGGCGACTGAGGAAGTCTGCTTCCCAGTTTTCCACGCCTGGGATGTGAACTGCGGAAATGGTGGAAGCCGTGTCTTCCACCCACGTTAGAATCCGTCGGACTTCCTGGAAGGCTTGCCGACTGCGTGTGCCACCTTGGTGGTTGATGTATGCTACCGCTGTGGAGTTGTCCGACTGAATTCGGATCTGCTTGCCTTCCAGCCACTGCTGGAAGGCTTGTAGGGCAAGATACACTGCTCTGATTTCTAGAACATTGATCTGAAGGGTGGACTCTTGCTGAGTCCACGTACCCTGAGCCCTGTGGTGGAGAAAAACCGCTCCCCACCCTGACAGGCTCGCGTCCGTCGTGACCACCGCCCAGGATGGGGGTAGGAAGGACTTTCCCTTTGACAATGAGGTGGGAAGAAGCCACCACTGAAGAGATTCCTTGGCCGCCTGAGAAAGGGAGACGTTCCTGTCGAGGGACGTCGACTTCCCGTCCCATTGACGGAGAATGTCCCATTGTAGTGGACGCAGATGAAACTGCGCGAAAGGGACTGCCTCCATTGCTGCTACCATCTTCCCTAGGAAGTGCATGAGGCGTCTCAAGGGGTGTGACTGGCCTTGAAGGAGAGATTGCACCCCTGTCTGTAGTGAACGCTGTTTGTCCAGCGGAAGCATCACTATCGCTGAGAGAGTATGAAACTCCATGCCAAGGTATGTTATCGATTGGGTCGGGGTGAGATTTGACTTTGAAAAGTTGATGATCCACCCGAAACTCTGGAGAGTCTCCAGCGCAACGTTCAGGCTGTTTTGGCATGCCTCTTGAGAGGGTGCCTTGACAAGTAGATCGTCCAAGTAAGGGATCACCGAGTGACCCTGAGAGTGCAGGACTGCTACTACTGCTGCCATGACCTTGGTGAAGACCCTTGGAGCTGTCGCCAAACCGAAAGGCAGGGCTACGAACTGAAGGTGTTCGTCTCCTATAACGAAGCGTAGAAAACGCTGGTGCTCTGGAGCAATCGGCACGTGGAGATAAGCATCTTTGATGTCTATTGATGCTAGAAAATCTCCTTGAGACATTGAGGCGATGACGGAACGGAGGGATTCCATCCGGAACCGCCTGGTTTTCACATGCTTGTTGAGCAGTTTTAGGTCCAGAACAGGACGGAAAGACCCGTCCTTTTTTGGCACCACAAACAAATTGGAGTAAAAACCGTGACCTTGTTCCAGAAGAGGAACGGGGGTCACCACTCCTTCCGCTTTTAGCTCGGCTCGGTCGGGAGGTGGAGAAGTTCTGAAGAAGCGAGTTGGAGGACGAGAGCTGAACTCTATCCTGTACCCGTGAGACAGAATGTCTCTCACCCAACGGTCTGTGACCTGTGGCAGCCAAATGTCGCCAAAGCGGGAGAGCCTGCCACCGACCGAGGATGCGGAGAGAGGAGGCCGAAAGTCATGAGGAAGCCGCCTTGGTAGCGGGTCTTCCAGCTGTCTTTTTTGGGCGTGACTGAGTTCGCCAAGAATCTGAGCTCCTCTGATCCTTTTGAGTCCTTTTGGACGAGGAGAATTGGGACCTGCCTGAGCCTCGAAAGGACCGAAACCCCGACTGTCCTCTCCTCTGTTGGGGTTTATTTTGTCTGGGCTGAGGTAAAGATGAATCTTTACCCTTGGAGTGTTTAATGATTTCATCTAAGCGCTCCCCAAACAGTCGGTCACGAGAAAATGGCAAACTAGTTAAACACTTTTTGGAAGCAGAATCTGCCTTCCATTCTCTTAACCACAAGGCTCTGCGTAAAACTACGGAGTTGGCGGACGCCACTGCCGTACGGCTCGTAGAGTCTAGGACAGCATTGATCGCGTAAGACGCAAATGCAGACATTTGAGAGGTTAAGGGTGCCACCTGCGGAGCAGATGTACGTGTGACCGTGTCAATCTGTGTAAGACCAGCTGAAATAGCTTGGAGTGCCCATACGGCTGCGAATGCTGGAGCAAACGACGCGCCGATAGCTTCATAGATGGATTTCAACCAGAGCTCCATCTGCCTGTCAGTGGCATCTTTAAGTGCCGCCCCATCTTCCACTGCAACTAAGGATCTAGCTGCAAGCCTGGAGATTGGAGGATCCACCTTGGGACACTGGGTCCAGCCCTTGACCACGTCTGGGGGAAAAGGATAACGTGTATCCTTAAGCCGCTTGGAAAAACGCTTATCCGGATAAGCGTGGTGTTTCTGGATTGCCTCTCTAAAGTCAGAGTGGTCCAGAAATACACTTAATTTACGCTTGGGGTACCTGAAATGGAATTTCTCCTGCTGTGAAGCTGTCTCCTCCACAGGAGGAGCAGGGGGAGAAATGTCCAACATTTTATTGATGGACGCTATAAGATCATTCACTATGGCGTCACCATCTGGTGTATCCAAATTGAGAGCGGTCTCAGGATCAGAATCCTGATCAGCTATCTCCGCCTCATCATACAGAGAGTCCTCCTGCTGGGACCCTGACCAGTGTGATGAAGTCGAGGGCCGCTCATAGCGAGCTCGTTTAGGCTGTCTGGGACTGTCGTCCGTGTCAGAGCCATCACCCTGGGATGCAAGAGACACCCCCGGATCCCGGAGCTGTTCCGACTGAGGGGGACCAGGGAGCAATGAGTTAACAGTGTCCATGGCCTGAGGTACTGGTCTAGACTGCAATGTTTCAAGAATTTTAGTCATAGTCACAGACAATCTGTCAGCAAAGACTGCAAACTCCGTCCCTGTCACCTGGACAGTATTTACAGGAGGTTCTGCCTGGGTCACCTCCAGCAGAGGCCCCGGCCGAGCAAGTGCCATAGGGGCCGAGCACTGCACACAGTGGGGGTCAGTGGAACCTGCCGGTAGAACAGCCCCACAAGCGGTACAAGCAGCATAGAAAGCCTGTGCCTTGGCACCTTTGCTTTTTGCGGTCGACATGCTGTTGTGTCCTCTGAGAAATCTAGGAGGGTATATAGCAGAGGATCCCCAGCGACCGTACAGTGCAATGTAAAGCTGCAAGCATAAAATACAATATACACGTCGGCACCAGTGGGGTCAGCCCTTGAGGGCAGCTTACCGCCCGCTGAAAAGCGGGTGTGTGGGCACCAGAATCCCGTGTCTGGGTCTCCCAGTCTCCTCTCTCCAGCTCAGACTGCACACAGGAATGGCTGCCGGCGTCCTGTGAAGAGAGGGATCGTGGGCGTGCCTCAAACAAAGTGCGGGAAACTGGCGTCCCACTGTGCCCAGTGTGAGGGCTGGAGTATGCAAAGCAGACTCCAGCCCTCTGCGCTGACATTCTATACAGCGTCCCGCCCTTCCCCTGACTGGCAGGCCTGGGGGCGGGAACGAAACGAAACTAGGCCGCAGAAAGCCGGGGACTCGAGTAATAAGCGCGGCCGTGATATATGCACGGCCAGCGCGGAAGTCCCCGGCGCACCACAAGTCACAGCCGCGCCGCAGCGAAAAAACTGACAACAGCGGCCGCGCGGCAGTTTCAAATACATGTCCCCTCTCAGCAAAGCTGTAGATAGGAATGGCACCAGCGCGCAGCGCTGTTGTCCCCGGCGCACCAACACACCCAGCAATGCTGCAGTGTGCGCGCGGACTGTACGGGGACACAGAGTACCTTGGCGTAGCAGGGCCCTGTCCCTGACGATACTCCGCTCCATATCCAGCAGATTCCCCAGGGGCTGTGGACGGAGCACGGTCTCTGTGCCTGGAGACCGGTAAATCCCACTTCACCCAGAGCCCTAAGGGGGATGGGGAAGGATGCAGCATGTGGGCTCCAGCCTCTGTACCCGCAATGGGTACCTCAACCTTAACAAACACCGCCGACAAAAGTGGGGTGAGAAGGGAGCATGCTGGGGGCCCCATATGGGCCCTCTTTTCTTCCATCCGACATAGTCAGCAGCTGCTGCTGACTAAACAGTGGAGCTATGCGTGTATGTGTGCCTCCTTCGCACAAAGCATGAAAACTGAGGAGCCCATGATCCCACGGGAGGGTGTATAGCCAGAAGGGGAGGGGCCTTACACTTTTAAGTGTAATACTTTGTGTGGCCTCCGGAGGCAGTAGCTATACACCCAATTGTCTGGGTCTCCCAATTAGGAGCGACAAAGAAAAGGCGGTTCTTATACTGGAATCCAGCAAAATTCCCAGAAAAATCTTCCTGGTGTCTGCCTGGAGGTTTGACTTGTGGATATTTACTATCCACCCCAGGGATCAAAGTTGTCATAAAGTAATGGTTATCTTCCGGGACAGCTCTTCCTGTGAGTATCAGTAGATCTTCAGGTAAGGTACAATTATCACCTTGTCCCTTCTGAGACGAGCGACTACTTCCGCCATCACTTTCACGAACGTCCGTGGAGCAGAGGACAGGCCAAAGGGGAGGCACGAGAACACCCCCCCCCCCCCTCTTTTATGGCGAACCTTAGGAAATTTTGTGAGTCTGGATGTATAGCAATGTGATAATATGCCTCTTTTAGATCTATAGTGGCCATGACTGAATTTGTGTTCATAAGAGGGATAGTAGTTTTGATTGAGTCCAGCCAAAATCTCTTGTATGTGACCCACTGGTTTAGTGGTTTTAGATTTACTATGGTGCGGAAATCGCCCAATGGTTTGGGGTTTGTTTTTTTTGTTTTTTTAACAGAAAAGAGGGTTGAGTAATGACCCTTAAATTGTTTTGCGGCTGGAACAGGAATTACTGGCTCTCTACTCTAGGTTTTTACATCTGTCCAGAGACTGTTGCAAACGGACCGAGAACGGAGCTGTGTTAGAATGAATCTTTCAGGAGGGCGACGGGAAAACTCGATCTGGAGTCCCTGAGCTATGATCTGGAGAACCCATGGATTGAAGATGTTTTTCCAATCCCCTAGAAAAACAGCCAGTCTCCCGCCTATGTACTTGGCATCAGGACCTATCTGGTCTTTTCCGGGAACCAAATTGGGGGTTCCTATCCTTCCCCCCCATTGGGTAGCTCCACCTCCCTGTCTTTCCTTTCCCTTTGTAGTCTTGCTCCCTGAAGGGCCAAAACCCATGAGAGGGCAGAGGCCTCCGGGATGTCTCCTATGGGAATCCCCGTTTTTTTTTTCTGAAGCCTTCTCCAGGATATTGTTTAAACACAGGACCAAATACCCATAGCCCTGAAAAGGCGATGGAACAAAGTTTATTTTTTGAGGTGCTATCTCCTGACCAGGTCTTAAGCCATATAGCATGGCGGGCTGAATTTAACACATCATTCCGTGCAGAAAACCTTACAGATTCTGCTGAGGCATCTGCCATGAACCCTGTGGCAATCTTTAAAAGGTGGATAGAATCTAAGATCACTTCCCTAGGGGCCTTACTTCTGATCTGAGATTCCAGATCATCCAACCACCTAGACATGGACCTAGCTACAGAAGTAGCAGCAATATTAGATTTAATAGTGGTCGCTGAAGCTTCCCATGCCTTCTTCAGAAGACCATGTGCTTTTCTCTCCATGAGGTCTCAAAGACCAGAAGAGTCCTCAAAAAGGTATGGATGTCTTCTTAGCCACTTTTGGTATGGGAACAATAATCCTAGAAACATCTTCCCACGCCTTGATGTCATCGGGTTCAAAGGGAAGATGAGCCCTAAAGTCCCGGGGGATCACCAGCTTCTTCTTAGCCTCCTCCCTTGTGTCCGTCTTGTACAGGGACAGTCAAACACTAAGAAGGTTGGGGTGGGGGTCGGAGGGGCTTTTAAACTCTTGTAGTTTCCTGTCTCTGTAGAGGTCAAAGGACAAATCCTGTGATGCGGTCATGTGGCAACCAGGAAATTAACATTTTATAACTATTTCATTTTAGTTGTAATTTTTTTAAAATTTAAAAAAAAAAATAATAAAATATATATTTACCATCTACATTTTATAATTTTAAATAACAAAATCAAATAGTAATAAAAACTTAAAATGTTAATAAAATTAACATTTTTGGTATATGTGTAATGTTTAATACATTAAAATATTACATTATTAATTCCAAAAATATATTATTTTTGCATTAATAAAAATGTTACAAAAAAAGTCAAACATTAGATTTTTTGTATTTTTATTAATTTAAAACTAATGTAAATCAAAAACCGACATGGGTATGCATAGGAGCTGTGTACACAAAACAGTAAATTGTTAAAATCAAGACACTTGCAAAAGTTGCTTCATTTATTTAATTTATTTTTTCATTTTAGATACATTAGAACAATAAAAATGGTTACGAAGGTAGAAATGATCCAACTGATCTAATCAAGAGGTTAGATGCCTCGATGCAGTGTATACTCTCCTGTACCACTATCCCGCTCTGCTGCATCGTGACGTCACGCAAGAGGTCAAAATACTCAATGATAAAATCGGGGGGAAAAAAAATTAATATAAGATTCAAGTTTCCAGAATTAAGCTCCAGTAGTATTGCACATAAATCAAATCTTGAAAATAAAAGTTAATGTTACTGATTTAAAAAAAAAAAAAAAAAAAAAAAAGTGCTCAGTTCTCAAATTTGTCTTTTTTTCCCCTCAAAACTTGACAAAATTTAAAGCATCAGCCACAATTTATTTTAATTATTTTGCAAATATTCTAAAATTTCCTGCATTAACAACGAGGCGCAAAGTATTATTGTAGATCAAAGGTTTCTCCAGGAGATGAAGAATAAAATGTGAGCGTAATATAAAAGATTTTAAGCTACGGAATCAAATGTTTTCCCGAATTCGCCTTCTATAGTCACTTTCTCCAATCTCTGAGAATGATCAGTACCTAATTTTTCTATACAAGATGCATCGTGCAAAACCAGAGCCAGGGAGCGACCGCCAACAAACAACAATGTTTTTTTTTTGCCCAACTCGATTGGTTGGTGCAGCACAGGAGAAAACTTTTGAACACCATCCAAAAAAAGTCATTTTTTGGTTTATTTTTTTGGAGAAAGATTGTGTAAAACCACTTAATTTTTTTTCAAATAATTTGTATCAGCAGCAAAGTGGGTATTCCATTGAAATGAACTGGAAAAATATTTGAAAAGAGGTTGGCTTGTTTTTAGGAGCAGATCAGCTCAAAATACTTCTCGTGACCCTATCCCTCCAAATACAGCCAAGAAATAAGGACATTGTAAAGACATTTCTGCAATAGCCTTACACTTCCCAATAAATGTTTGCATTAAAAGTTTAGGCCGGCGGGTACTCCATGGTTTACCTACAGCTTGTGCAGAAAAAACGCGAAACGATATAAATCAATAAAACTTGTATGGATAAGACTTATAAAAAGTTTGTCCAGACAATCACGAAACAAAAAAAAAAAAAAAAAAAAAAACAAAAAAAAAAAACAAACAACACCATCTACACCCCGGCTGTTTTTCGACCTGTTTTCCTGCATTGATGTCAGAACTTATTGGGAGTACAGATGATGGCAGTAATTAGGTCAGGACCCATGTCCACCTGAGTGTTCTGCTCATTTTAACGATCTCCTGCAGCAGCAGAACACTCAGAGGAGGAGACAGGCATTGATTGATCACTGCCATCATCTGTACTCCAAAAAGAAGTTCATGCAGATAGCAATCCAACTAAAGGCACGAAAATAGAAGAAGAAAAGTTGGTGTAGAAGCCACTTACATGCCATTTTTTTTGTTACAGGAATAAAGTCAAACCTCCAAATAAAGTGATTAGAGTAGTGTCCATTCCGAATAAAATTGTTTAAAAAAAAAAAAAAAAAAATTACATACACATACACTTTTAGAAAAAAAATTCAAAATGCGTATTACAGGACCAGCATTGTGGATAAGACTTTACAAAAGCTCACCCAAGTGCTGCAGAAAAAAAAAAAAAAAAAACCTGCAACAAAAATTTACTTTAAGGCTATGTGCACACGTGGCTTTTTTGTGTTTTTGCCTGCTTTTTTTAAATCAATAAAATCAAGGATCTTTTCCTTGCAGGTTTTGTTGCTGGGAAGAAAAAAAAAAAAAAAAAAAAAAGCAGCATCTCAATTATTTCTGCATTTCTATAATCCGCTATATTGCTTCATCACTACAGGAGATTATAGCAGAGCACTAATTGCCTCACACTCTGTACATACAGCATGGTGTGTGAGGCTCTCTGTAGCTCAGGAACCCGGGTGATCAAGGTGACAGCCCTTGGTTACTATGGCAGCGATCGGGTCCCTGAGATCGCATTATAGGGACCCGATCATCAGGGAGAGGTAAGCGATTAGTCTCCCTGCCTCCTGAATGCTGCGATCGAACTAATTGCAGCATTTAGGGGGTTAAACTGCCAGGAATTGCATGGACACTGCTCCGGGCAGTGTCAGCCGTGTCCCAGCTGCCACATCAGCCCAAGACCCGGCGGCGATCGCGAGGCACAGTGCCTGAACCCCCTCGATCGCCATGACTAAAGCAAAAAAAGCATTTTCTGCTGCGTTTTTCCTGCCAAAACATGCTTCATGTGCAAAAAAGCATACAAAAAAAACGTGTGCACATAGCCTAAATCCAGATCTTATCAATTTAGGCTGCAGATTTCTATTGAGGATTTCCAATACAAAAAAGGGTAAAATCTTTAGCAGATTTGCAACATTCAGGAACAGTTTTCCAGAGCTGGCATTTAGGCCGGTGTCACACTTGCGAGTGCCTCACGTGTAACTTGCGCGAGTCTCGCGTTGCATCGCCCAGCACGGACTCACACTCTCTGGACAGGAGAATTTCAGCTGCATAGCGAAGCATGCAACCGACCCGCTCCTGTGAGGAGAGTGTGAGTCCGTGCCGGGTGATGCAACGCAAGACTCGCGCAAGTTACACGTGAGGCACTCGCAAGTGTGACACCGGCCTTATGGTCAAAGTCAGGACTGCAATGTGCAGACTGGCCGACTGGAACTAAAAAGCCTCATAAGGCCATGTTCACACAGGCCTTTTTTAAGCTGCAGATTTGCCTTGGTTTTATGTAAATCCATGCTATTAAAGAGCTGCCTTTTAGTACCTGGAAAGTGTATGCGATTTCTTAAGAGACACACACACACACACACATTTTTTTCCTGACTGTTTTGTCAAATACCTGCATTTTTGCTGCAGATTTCAAAGAATGAACATGTCAACTCTTTGCAACTTTTGTTTTTTCATTGATACAACCCATTTTGTACAAAAAAAAAAAAAAAAAAAAGCAAATCCGCAGCAAAAACACCCCACAAAAAAAATGCAATTACTCAAAGGAGATTTCCTGAGATTTTGGTCAGGTCTGGGGAGGGGAGTGGTGAAAAACGCACCAAAAAAAAGCCCTGTGTGAACATAGCCTAAGTGCGCACATGGCTGCTGAGTTCACGAGACCTCACGACCAGTCTGGACTTAATATGTGCAAAACTGTTCCTTAAGCAAAATAATTCACAAAATAAATAAGTCTAATGACGTATTGTGGGAAATCTGCAGCGTATCAGTCCCATGTGTACAGTCTCCTAATCTTGAGACACTTTTGGTTGTAATTGGCATGAAAATCTGATAACCACAAACCGGTTATGTGGAAACACAAAACTCTGGTTCCACCAGAATCGGACTGGCTACCGGAGGAACCTCCAGTAATAACAGGCCTGGCCACGGTTACCTGCACTGAACTCCGAAGCTGTCACCTGAGCTCCGGAGTTCAGCCCGGCCTGTCCGCAGCTGTGACATGAACTGAACCGCAATCGCCGGGCAATCAGTCGGCGCTCGCGGTTCAATCCTGCAAACCCCGAGTTCATTCCAGGCTGCACTCCGCAGCTCAGGTGAGAGCTTCGGCGTTCAATGCAGGTAACCGTGGTCAGGCCTGGTATTACTGGGAGGTTTCTCCGGTAATCAGTCCGACACTGGGTTCCACCAATCCAGAGAATGTGGTTCTCAAATGCCCCATGTGCGGTCATTCAATTCACTCTGGGACCGCGGAAGACAAGCAACCGCTGTTCTCCTCCTCCGCAGACCCATGTGCAGTCACCTCCACTGCATCGGGGAATTTCATAGCCACGTTCTTGGGATTCCCGAGTACCCCAAAGGTTGCACCCCTGCCGATTATAACTTATCACCTTGTTACATGAAGGACAACTTTTAATGTCGGGATAAAACTTTACAATGTTTTTGTTATTTTCTAAGACCTTCATTTGCTTCATTTCCACCCGGAGGCGGTGACTACGAGGAGCACAAGTCATGCATAATTTCAGATCGAAAGTTTTTTTGGCTTTTACATTCTCAAAGTAGGTAGATCAGGACGTTGTAGAAACTCTTTGCGATTAGGGATAAAAGTATATAAAACCCTATATAAAAAAAAAAAAAAAAATAATATTATATATATATATATATATATATATATATAGTATTGCTAGTATTAAAGGGCTCCGGCCGCTCTACACTAAAGGAGGAGCTCGCTGATTGTACCTGTACCCGGTCCACTTGCATCATGATTGCACGTTTCCACTTTGGGACATTTATCAGAATGAGAAAACCAAGGCCAATGTCTGAAAGGGCTGGGCGGTCAATCATACGCACTGCCGCAAACTTAAAGCCCATGAACATCATTCCACAATTTGTTTCACCCCCCCACCCTTACTTGCTTCTTAAATGAAAAACTTTTAAAATATTCATTAATAATCTTCTATTATTCTTCAGAAAACGTCTACAAGTCCATTATCCGAGTGACTCGCAAAAATGCTATAAATCCATCCGAGCTCTTTTGCCTGACTGCTCTCACCCTCCTTTCTATCACTGAGAAAGCAGGAGGGAGAAAGGGAAGTAGGACACAGATTTTGACTATAAGGGTAGGGAAGAAAGTATCTACAGTCTCAGGGAGGGTAGAGGGGAAAAAAAAAAAAAAAAATAAAGGCTATAGGAAAGGGGGATAGAACATTAAGAGGAAATATGTATATGATCAGAGATGTGATGATATACAAGTAGTGAAGACAGCAGCATCCTGGATACTCACAAAGCTCACGTCCAGCCTGTATTACTGAGAGGGACAGTCCGACAAGAGAGCTGAAACTTGGATCGGGCTGCAAACTGCATTATGTGGGATGTCTAAAATTAAATGAAGGTTACAGACTGGAACAGCCTTTAACGCAAACTCTATAAAACACTGGGAGATACCGGAGAACATCTTCTGGCTATCTTCAGCAGTCACACAATCTTTAGATGCAGCGGCAGTGTGCATGCGAGTCAGAGCGCTTTTTCTTATTGATGGTGGTGGGGGTGGGGGGGGGGGTAATGGCGAGGTGGGTCCCAGTCATAGTATGGATAGGTGATACTTTGCAATCAGAATGCCAATGAGCACCATATTTAGAGTGTCCAGGCTTGTAGTTAACATTCGCAGCATCAGCAGTGTAAGGAGTCTTGGCTGCCACAGTGAACTAAAGAAACATTCAAGGACAAGTGAGTGAAAAAAAACAAAAACAAAAACAACCCACCACTATATGTATATGAATAGAAAACCAGGTACACAATCATCTCCTTTCTATATGATAGCAAAAAAAGGGCCTCCCGCCGATGCAAAGATTAGACCCATGGAACATCCCATCACTGGTTTATGTGGAGGATTGTCTGGTCTTCACCCTGGAGGGGCACCGTGTACAGCAGGGCTTGGTCCTCGCCTTCACAGACAATCGTAATGGTCTCCGTATCTTCTGTCTGTATAGTGGAGTTCAGACAGGACTAAAAGAAAAGAAAACATAAATGTCAAGGGTCAGCATTCCATTATATAGATATTACGTAGGAGGATACCCAACACAGAGCACCATCCACCAGGACATACGGCACAAGCAACTGCTCAATTGCCCACCCATGTTACAGCACGATATGAGATATGCACTCCCCCCCAGCTTTTCCCCTGAGCATTTGGGGGGTGCTGCAATACTAAGGGAGGGGTTGTCTTGACTGACCAATCCATATAACTATATCTTAAGATGTGTAACGTAAATGCCAGAAGTTGTAGGCTCCTTCACACTGCGTTTGGACCAGAGTTGGTCATATAGATAAGAAGTTAACAGTGCTGCACTAGGAGCCCATCACGAGGGAAGGGCCAGCTTGGCACAGGTCATTTCTTCTAAAAATCACTACTGAGCATAACCACACAACCATAGGCTACCGAAGACAAAATATGGCCTACAAAATACAAGATAGGCAAACAAACCCCTTTAGAGCATTACACTCCTAGATTACCAGGGATGTGACCACAGGCCCGAGACTATCAGGGATGCCTGCAAATTATAAGGGACATAGCCATAAACCCCTACACTACCAGGGATAGATCTATACACCCCTATCCTGCACTTGGCCTTCACAATCAAATATGAGAAAGAAAAGAAAGTGTACATAAGACGTACCAGACGTATTGTTAGCGGTGTGGGCTTCAAAGAAATGGCGCCCAGAGTCGGCGCGTGCGCAGATTGAGCGCTCGACTCAATGACAAGCCAAGATCTCATCTGCGCATGCGCCACCTCCGGGAGCCATTTTCCTTAAAAACACCAAAGATAAAAAAATATAAAACATATACCCTGCTGTAACTAATTAAAAGCATAGTGCATATAAATCTGTGACCTAGTCTCCCGGAACCTACCCACACGCAACCTCAGATCCTCACAAGATCTCCTTCTCTGCTCCTCTCTTATCTCCTCTTCCCACAATCGCGTACAAGATTTCTCCCGTGCATCCCCCAATACTCTGGAACGCTCTACCTCAGCACATCAGACTCTCCACTACCGTGGAAAGCTTCAAGAGGAACCTCAAGACCCACCTCTTCCAACAAGCCTACAACCTACAATAGCCCCAAGTCCAGTAGACCACTGCGCAACCAGCTCTGTCCTCACCTATTGTACCATTACCCATTCCTTGTAGACAGTGAGCCCTCGCGGGCAGGGTCCTCTCTCCTCCTGTAGACTGTGAGCCCTCGCGGGCAGGGTCCTCTCTCCTCCTATACCAGTCTGTCTTGTACTGTTAATGATTGTTGTACATATACCCTCTCTCACTTGTAAAGCGCCATGGAATAAATGGCGCTATAATAAATAATAATAACAATATAAATAGGGAACATAGTAAACATTGTTTATGATCAAAAAAAAAAAAAAAAAAAGGCTTAAAAAGCCATCCAACCGTGACAAGGTGTATCCAATCGGGACAGTACCTATACTCTCTAATACTGAAACCTCACCATGTGTTAGACATCAATCTGAATAAGGGCAGAGAGCGGCTGGGTCCCAACTGGACACACAGCCATGGGAAGCTCTAGATGAAATGCCCAGCTCACTAAGAAGGAAGGGGTCACACCCTATTAGTACTGAGTACTGGGAGATCAATGGGCCGGAGGCGGCGCATGCGCAGATGAGATCTTGAGCCAAGAGCTCCATTTGCGCACACGCTGATTCCGGGCGCCATTATTTGAAGCCCGCACCGCCGCCAGAGCATCTCATTCACCGCACCACCCTGCTCCACACAACCGCCACAGCGCCCATTCTGCAACTCCCGGTAATCTGCATTCGCATTATAAGGCGCACCCCTTATTTTCCTCCCAAATTGTGGGGAGGAAAAGTGTGTTTTAGAAACAAAAACAAAAAAAACTTTTTTGGTCTCCATCAGATGACTTGGGGTCTACAGCTGCATTTAGTGTACGTGCCAATAGTTTTCAGGAACAGAACGCAATGTGTATTCAGACTTACCCTTCAGTCTCCACACTTACCAGTTCTAGAAAGTTTAGCTTATCCTCGGAAATCAAGTTCTCCTTTTTCAACTGGTCCACGACGCCCTCCATGACCTCCAGCTTGGAGCAGTGCTTCTGATGTCTCTGCTGTAGGGTCACCACTTTCTGCTGCAAGTTCATCACTACAGAGACCAGCTCAGCGGTCGATAAGGTTTCCGGAATTGTGTCTGGTCCCTCCGATGGTTCTGTGCCAAGGTCCGCTGACCCATCACTTAACACCTCATAGTGGCGTTTTGACACAATGGGAACGGTAGAAGTTATGGGACTTTCGGTAGAGCTTGATAATATGGTCTCTTGAGAAGGTATCAATGGCGGCAGAGGACCAGACGATGGTACAGGGACAAGTGTGGCTGTTTGCATGGTTTCTAAATAGGACATCACATCCTCTGTGGTCATTGTGGCTGGGGGTGGGGTGGTTAACCCAGCTTCAAAAAAGGGATCAATTGAGAGGTTTTCCACGACCAGAGCATCAGGATTAGACTCTGCAGTCACCTCAAAGACTTCATCTCCAACTGAGTGTAAAACATAGTCATGCTGTAAAGTGGTGGTGGCAATCTGTTCTTCAGACAGGAAGCCAAGTGGTTCCACCAAAGGAATCTGTTGTATCTGCTCTGCTACTGACACCTCGATGGGTAAGGCTACAGACTGGAAGCCATGAGATGGAGCCAGAGCCAGTGACAGCCCATCAAAGGATTCAACAAAATGAATTAGTGGTACCAAATTAACGGCTCCTATGACTGTGCCGGGGTCGGTGTTCTTCAGCAGAAGCTCTGCTCCATCTATGGATATATGACCGGTGGAGGAAGTTGGATCTAGAGCAATCGTCAAAGTGTCTGGAAGAATCTGGGTCTCACTGATGATCAGAGGTGAAACTGTGGACATGCAGACTTCATTGGGTAAATTCTGTGTAGTGTTTAGCATCCTGGGCTTAGTCACTTGTGGTCGGCTCTGAAATGGAGAAGATGTGATTAGATGATCACCAGGAGAATATCTAGTCAAGTAGCAGTTTACCACAAACATCGGAGCTAACCAAAAGAAAGAGTCGGGAGGTGAGGAGGGTTACAGGTCTCCTGTCCAGCACTAACAGATTACAGACATGTCTGAAGGCCCGGGAGTCCTGCAAATAGATTCTTCCACCTTCAGTATTGTGACAAAAGTGAGTACACCCTTTACAATTTTGTAAATTATATCTTTTCAAGTGACAACACTGAAGGTCTGACACTTTGATACAAATGTTAAGTAGTCAGCCCTAAATGAAAATGGCCAAATTGTGCCCAAAGCGTCAATATTTTCTGTGGCCACCATTACTTTCCAGCATAGCCTTAACTCTCCTGGACATGGAGGTCACTAGAGCTTCACAGGAGCCGCTGGATCCTCTTCCATCCTCCATGACGACATCACGGAGCTGGTGGATGTTAAAGACCTTGTGCTCCTCTGCCTACCATTTGAAGAAGCCCCTCAGATGCTCCATAGGCTTTAGGTCTGGAGACGGTGGGCCAGTCCAGCACCTTTACCCTCAGATTCTTTAGCGAGGCAGTGGAGGTCGTAAAGGTGTTTGGGGTCGTTGTGTTGGAATATTTATGGCCTTCTCAAATGGAAGGTGGAGGAGCACAAGGTCTCCAACATCCACCAGCTCTGTGATATTGTTATGGAGGATGGAAGAGGATTCAGCGGCTCCTGTGAAGCTCTGGTGACCTCCATTCCTAAGAGAGTTAAGGCCGTGCTGGAAAATAAATGGTGGCCACACACAATATTGACACTTTGGGCACAATTTGGACATTTTCATTTAGGGATGACTACTTTACAGTCAAAAGGTCTTATCTTCATTGTTCTCCCAAGAAAAGATGTAATAAAATATTTACAAAAATTTGAGGGGTGTACTCACTTTTGTGATATACTGTGTGTATCTTATAAATGTAGACAAATTGGAGAGAAGAGTGTATTGATTCGCAGGACAGTGTCTAGCGGCTACGGGAGCCATCGCCTGATTAGTAGGATGTCACAATGTCACTGTACTAAGCCTACAAGTTAGAAGAGGAGCCGGGAACACCTGCAGGTGGGGGGGGGGGGTTTGAGGAGGAGGTTCACAGGTAGGGTAGTAGGGCAGTAGGGCTCTGGTTTGGCAGTCATAGAAGACCAACAGGGCCGCTGGACCAGAGACCCACAAATCGATACGCTCAGGATGAGCGAGAAATAGCAGTTCAAGAACAAAATACCTACCGCCACCACTGAGCTGGAGGAGAAGATGGTGGGGATAGCATCATGTCTGAGGTAGCGGACCCCCCACCGAATGTGGAAACAAGACGGTCTGAAGTGCTTGCTGCAAAGATACTGGTTCTTCGTAGGGAAGAAATTTTCTACATTCATGTTTGTCAGCCATTGCTTGAGACGCACTTTATCGTGTAGTGGAAACCTGGAAGAAACAAGAAGAATCAGACTCATGAAAAGCTGATTAATCAGTAATTGTAGGTGGAGGAGGTGAGCTGTGATATCACCTATAGTGATGTTATCATGCATGTGATAATGAGACTGCTCCCTGTGCTGTACAGATCACAATTCTAGCATTAAAGCGCACCAATCACCAGGATTTTCCTATATAACCTAAAGCCAGTGCTATACTGGCACTACCAGGCTGATTCTAGACATACCTTTAGTATAGGTTTTGAAACACAAGCAAGTAAAGTTTGTAAAATCAAGTTTTTGATTGACATCAGCTGCTGAAGAGCTAATAGCTGGGGTGGGGTTTGATAGTGATTCCTGCCCCCTATCTGTTATTTCTGCTAATTCCATTATAGAAGCGCTTTACTAAGTGGCTAGAAGGACCTGTGCTGATGTCATACCCATGTGATGAGAAGGGGCGGGGCCTCAGCTAACATAGCTGATACCTGGAAGCAACATTATCTTTCTGTTGGCTGAGGCCCCGCCCCTTCTGGTCACATGGGTATGACATCAGCACAGGTCCTCTTGTCACCATGATTTATAGCCATAATCTTCTATAATGGAATTAGCATAAATAATACATAAAGGGGAATATGGACAGGCAGGGGGGCGGGAATCACTATGAATACCCACCCCAGCTATCACCTGCGGTCAATCAAAAAAACTGTTCATTTTACAAACTTTGTTTCAAAACCTGTACATCCGAGCTGACAGCTAAAAGGTATGCATAGGATCAGCCTGATAGTGCCAGTATAGCACTGGCTTTAGGTTATGTAGGAAAATCCTGGTGATTGGTGCGCTTTAACACTAGAACTACTGAGGTAGTCATTTTGACTACTTTGCACTATGTATTTCTATATAGGTGTCACGAGTCCAGTAGTTCTAGTGTTAAGCCTAGGGGCTATTGTGAATATGGTAACATTTCTTATAATTTTATATAGATTATGAAATAAAGACTTTAGAAGAAATAGGAAGGAAAAAAAAAAAAAGTGTAGACTAAAAAGGCCCCGTCACACTAAGCAACATCGCTAGCAACATCGCTGCTGAGGCACAACTTGCTAGCGATGTTGCTGTGTGTGACATCCAGCAACAACCTGGCCCCTGCTGTGAGGTCGTTGGTTGTTGCTGAATGTCCTGGAGCATTTTTTAGTTGTTGCTCTCCCGCTGTGAAGCACAGATCGCTGTGTGTGACAGCGACAGAGCAACAACTAAATGTGCAGGCAGCAGGAGCCGGCTTCTGCGGACGCTGGCAACCATGGTAAACATCGGGTAACCAAGAAGCCCTTTCCTTGGTTACCCAATATTTACCTTCGTTACCAGCGTCCGCCGCTCTCACTGTCAGTGCCGGCTCCCTGCACACGTAGCAGAGTACACATCGAGTAATTAACTCGATGTGTACTCTGGCTAGGAGTGCAGGGAGCCAGCGCTAAGCGGTGTGCGCTGGTAACCAAGGTAAATATCGGGTTGGTTACCTGATATTTACCTTAGTTCCACGTGTAGCGACGCCCCAGCGATCCCTGCCAGGTCAGGTTGCTGGTGGGATCGCTGGAGCATCGCTTAGTGTGACCTCTCACCAGCGACCTCCTAGCAACTTACCAGTGATCCCTATCAGGTTGTATCGTTGTTGGGATCGCTGGCAAGTTGTTTAGTGTGACTGGGCCTTAAGCAGTTGCACCAGATCATGCAGGACACCACAGAGAAGGCAGAGACAGTTTATTACCTCCTCTGCCTTCTCGATTGCAATGTATACACTATAGGAAGTGTGTTCTCCTTTCCTCCTAGTGATCACTGGGGACCAGGAGTGAACAAGAGCTGCTGGGTCCAAATGGATCCAGATCAACTCTGCTATGTAGCCAGGAAGTAAGCAAGGAATTTCTCCAGCAACTGGGACTAATACACCAGCCAGTGTTGCTGGGGAACATATAGATCAGATATTAATTAAATTAAACTTTTGGGAGTTCTTTTCTGAAAATAAATTATATAATAATAAATATATATATATATATATATATATTATTTTTTTCATGGCATAAAACATTATGTTAATGTAATTTTTGCTTTTTGTACCAATTATGCAAAAAAATTTTTACAAAAAAAATTAGAACAAAATATATATATTTCAATTTTATATATTTTTTGTTCTAATTTTTTTTTTTTGTAAAAATTGGTACAAAAAGAAAAATTACATTAACAATGTTTTATGCCATGAATATATATAGGGATTATGTGTAATATTATATATATATATATTATATATATAAAAAAAAAAAAAAATATGGAGCAGCATATGCAACAATTTGGTACAAAAAAAAAAAAAAAAATCTCTTTCTCCAGCCAGTCTCACCCAGCTCCGGCTATATAGCAGTCCAAAATAAAAGGCAGCACTTAGTATATTTTGCTTTACTACTAAGGACACTGAGATAAATTTTAAATTTTTCAGTTTCTTACTTATTTTTATGTACTGGACACATTTTTTAAAAAAATCTTAAGGCATCAGGGGCTACTGATTGTGGCTGACAATATATATTTATTATTTCTGTGCTCCTTAGTAGTAAAGCAAAAAAAAAAAATAATATATATATATATATATATATATATATATATATATATATATATATATTCTTTTTGCACCAATTATCAGGCAAGAGTGTTTTTACAAAAAAAAAAAAGAAAAAAATAAGATTATTTTTTTTCTTATATTTTCTTTGTAAAAACAATCTTTTGCCTGATAATTGGTACAAAAAGAAAAGTTACATTAACATAAAAATATTAGGCCATGAATGTAAAGAAAAAAAATTATATATAATATATAAAATCCACAAAACCAGTTTTCAGCTCTCTGATGCGCACATACAAAAAGTTAAGGCAAAAGAAAAAAAAAAAGCAAAGTGTCCGGTGAGGAGATGGTTAATAATAAATAGAAGGTAAACAAATAGGAAGTGCTCGGGAGTGGGTGGAGTGGGCGCCCCCGCACAGCACACGGCCCGGGCGGTGACCCCTGCACTCCGCCACTGGTGCACTTTGCAGCCAGTCGTCCCGTGTGCGCACTGCTGCCGCCCCTCCCCCGCACTCACTTGTAGTAACTTTCCCGGCCTGCCTCTGCCTTCCTACATTCCGGGACCACGCAGCTCTTCGGCATTCTCCTCGCTGTGAGTACCTTGCCTCTTAAAAAAAAAAAAAACACAATAAATGACGTTTTCCGTTGTCCCCTGACGTCATCCGGAAACGCTGAAGTGCGATTACGTCTCAGCGGCCATTTTGGATCAGGGAAATCCGATTAGGCTCTTGTAATCTGTTGCCCAAAATTAAAGCCGTGACGTCATTCTTGTGCGACGCACGTACGAGCAACACGCTGGCGGACATATTTGGTGTGGGCAGGGTTGCTGCTGCCGCCAGTGAAACAGTGTGGGCGCCTCTCTAGAGCGTAAGGGATTGACCGACCCTCCTGCTTGATAGAAGGAGACCTGTCCTTGGCGGCAGGAGAAAGCCGCAGACTGAGGCGTCTGAGCGGACTCTGCGTCTTTTCAGTGGAGGGGCGTGACCTCTAAGGGGGCGTGGTTATGAGTTCAGATCTGCGACTCCGCATGGAGCTTCCGGAATGATAAAGCTTCAAGAAGTTGGTAAGTATTTCTGTAATTGTAGGTGATGGGGGCCAGATCTGCACCCGAGCACTGACGTACACCGTGTGCTGATGCCAACGATTCATGTGTTCATGTTATTTACTCAGTGTGGAGCACCACCTTAAACCACGCCCACTTTTGAACATATTAAAGGGGACGTCCATCCTCTCATATTTGGAAAAAGGGCTCAGACCAGTTAAAGGTGCCCTACAGCAATCCAGTGCTTTTATATCTTCCAGGTCTGAGCTGGGGTGAAAATAAAGAGTCTGTTTTTGGAAGCAGGAGTTAAAGAGAACCTGTCACATTGTACATGGAGAAAGAGACGCTGTCTTAGGATGGGGAGACGCTCTACTGTTTCATGATGGGGGATGCTCTACAGTTTCATGATGGGGGACGCCCTACTATTTCACGAGGCCCTACTGTTTCACGAGGGGGGATGCCCTACTGTTTCACAAGGGGGGGCGCCCTACTGTTTCACGACACCCTACTGTTTCACAAGGGGGGGGGTCGCCCTACTGTTCCAAGATGGTGGACACGCGCTTCTGTTTCAGGATGGTGGACGCCCTTCTGTTTCAGGATGGTGGACGCGCTTCTGTTTCAGGATGGTGAACGCCCTTCTGTTTCGGGATGGTAGACGCCCTTCTGTTTCGGGATGGTGGACGCCCTTCTGTTTCGGGATGGTGGACGCCCTTCTGTTTCGGGATGGTGGACGCCCTTCTGTTTCGGGATGGTGGACGCCCTTCTGTTTCGGGATGGTGGACGCCCTTCTGTTTCGGGATGGTGGACGCCCTTCTGTTTCGGTATGGTGGACGCCCTAGTGTTTCGGTATGGTGGACGCCCTTCTGTTTCGGGATGGTGGACGCCCTTCTGTTTCGGGATGGTGGACGCCCTTCTGTTTCGGGATGGTGGACGCCCTTCTGTTTCGGTATGGTGGACGCCCTAGTGTTTCGGTATGGTGGACGCCCTTCTGTTTCGGGATGGCGGGCGCCCTAGTGTTTCGGGATGGCGGGCGCCCTAGTGTTTCGGGATGGCGGGCGCCCTAGTGTTTCGGGATGGCGGGCACCCTAGTGTTTCGGGATGGAGGGCGCCCCAGTGTTTTGGGTTGGAGGACGCCCCAGTGTTTTGGGTTGGAGGACGCCCTAGTGTTTCAGGATGGAGGACACCCTAGTGTTTCAGAATGGGGGACACCCTATTGTTTCGCGATGGGTGAAGCCCTACTGTTTCAGGATGGGGACCCTCCACAGTTTTGCGATGGGGGACTCTATACTGTTTCAGCATGGGAACACCCTATACTTTCAGGAAGAGGGACGCCATACTGTTTCAGGATGGGAAATGCAGTATTGTTTCAGGATGGGATGAAAACTTTCTACAACCATAGCTGGAGATGACACCAGTTCAGTGTCGCCACCTTGCTGGTGTCCCACAGCGTCACCACAGGTGATTGACAGGTCTCGCACGTAGCCGGAGACCTGTCAATCATCTGGAAACCTATATTTTCTTTGAAAAGCTGTAGGTTTAAGTCCTTCTATATCTAGTGGATAGACAGTGCAAGACAGTGGCTATAGAAGGAAAATTATGCAAAATTTTGGATCAAACCCAGTTTCAAAAAATTATTTTAGCCCCTAAATATATGCAAATAAAAAAAACAACAAAACTGTCCGCAACATTGACGAGCCCCTTTAAAATAACTGGGTTTTCAGTGTGAAAATCACTCTATTTCTTTACATAATCGCAGTCCAAATATATTAGTTAGTGCAATTTCTCCCACAGAGAACTAGTCCTCGTTTGGCCAGATGCTCGCTAATTTTGCCGGCCCTTATGCCCGTGCTCAGAATCAAATGGGGGGTAAGATACATTTATCCTGTGGATCTAGGGGCATCACTTGTATTCTCTACTTCTCCTACGATTTAGGTGAACAATGTGATGGCACCATGGCTGGGAAGATGAAGACCCTGCTGGACAATTTGGACCAATTTCTAGAAGTTCTTGCGTTATCTCAGAGTGTCTATGCTGAAGATTGGGATATCCTCCATGTCCAGCGAGCTCTTGAATGGGGAACCTATTTTCAGCACGTCCACCATCGGTACAAGGCTAATAAATCTCTTAGAGAGTCAATAGAAGCTCATCTTACCGGGAAGAACCAGGAACTTTCCGGATATCTGAACACTTACCATCATGTTACGTTTGATGACCTCAGTAAAGGCCGGGATCTTCTGTGTATGTCTCTCCTCCAGAACAAGGCTCTTCCCAATCCTGTATTCAAGTACGTGACTGAGCTGCTCCAAAACTCTCAATCCAAAGAGTCTACAAGTTTAACCCATGTGATATCCCAGAAAGTGGCCTCACAACTACTTCTCGCTCTTCCTCTATTGGCTTCTGAAGGCTTTTATGAGTTATCGGACAACCCTATACTAATGACACAAGCCGATCTCCTGAGAAGGCGTCTAGAAGGAAGATTGAAGGTGTCAGAAGACAACCAGAAGTCTTCCATCGCCTCAGATATTTTTGGCCGGATTTCCAGACCACATGTCTACCACTTGGTAGTTGTTGTGCTTCTATCTATTGACGCTTCTGAACACCAGGACCCGATATCTGATCTTCTCTTGGATTGGGTTCTGTCAGATGAGGACCTGTCTGGTGGCTTTTTTAAGAATGTAAGATGCCAAGTTCTGGCACGATTAAGCTTCAAGTCTTCCAAATTCAGGAAAGTCTACTTGGATCATTTGGTTAAGATGGGGAGTAGCATGGAACCGGACCTGACAGGTGGGAAATGGGTCAGTGCCTCCTATAACCTGACTTTTGATGAACTGATGGATCATTATAAGCATCTGATGGAAGGACCCGAAGACGTGAAAGACTCCGTATTAACTAAACTTAGGACCCTAAAAAATCAGGATGGGAACTATGATGTGCCCGGTGTCAGTCTATGGACCGATGTACTGGCCGAAATACAGAAAGCCTAGTGTGTTTCCATAGATTGTTTCTATTATATGATACCTTATTAAGAATGGTAAAAATGTATAAAAGGACCCGACTGTTCTCCTGACACGTCTGTTTCAGTAATGCTATGTGTATAGAAACCATTCTGGAAAAAGTTCTCTTGGATCCCTGCATTGTGTCGTCCTTTATTGTTCTTTCTGGAACTAAAAGAATAGATTTACAACTAAGGCGGGCTTTGCACGCTGCGACATCGGTAACAATGTGTTACCGATGCTGCAGCGATAGTCCCCGCCCCCGTCGCACGTGCAATATCTAGTGAAAGCTGCCGTAGCGATTATTATCGCTACGGCAGTTTCACACGCACATACCTGCCGTGCGACGTCCCTCTGGCCGGCGACCCACCTCCTTCCTAAGGGGGCGGGTCGTGCGGCGTCACAGCGACGTCACACGGGAGGCAGCCAATAGAAGCGGAGGGGCGGAGATGAGCAGGATGTAAACATCCCGCCCACCTCCGTCCTTCTCATTGCAGCCGGGAGGCAGGTAAGGTGATGTTCCTCGCTCCTGCGGCTTCATACACAGCGATGTGTGCTGCCGCAGGAGCGAGGAACAACATCGCACCTGTCGCTGCACCGGCATTATGGAAATGTCGGAGGCTGCAGCGATGATACGATAACGACGCTTTTGCGCTCATTCATCGTATCAAAAAGGTTTTACACGTTGCGATATCGACTGCGACGCCGGATGTGCGTCACTTTCGATTTGACCCCATCGACATCGCATGTGCAATGTCGCAACGTGCAAAGCCGCCCTAAGGCTAAGTTCACACATCCAGTCGTCATCCTTTTAGAATGGATCCAGCAGCAATCCATTGGTAAAACAGTTGTGCACTCACAACTTTTCGGTCCATTTTTAAAAAACTGCTTTCAGCTCGATCCGTTTAATTAACATTGGAGTTTATGGAAAACCAATTCCTTAATTCCAGAATTAGTCTTCCGGTATTTTCCATCTGTAAAGGATCCGTTTTTTGCTTACTGGATCAGTTTCAAATGGACGATAATGGACGTTTAATTAACAGATCCGTTTTCCATAGACTCCCATGTTAAAAAAAACGGATCCAGCTGAAATCAATTTTTAAAAGCGGACAAATAAGTTGGGTCTTCACAACTTTTTGACAACAGATTGCTGCTGGATCCGTTCTAACGGATGATTAGAGGACATGTGGACATAGTCTAAGTTGGCATGTCTGCTTTAAATGATTAGAGAGCACTTTGTTTTTGAGGAGATACTAGCGTCCCTCTTAAGGCCCCGATACATAGATTAAATGTGGCCAAATTCTGGCAATATCGACAGGTTTTGCCAACAGTTTAATGTGTATGGGGTTCCGGCCAACTGATTGTCGAGGAGATACTGAATATCAGTCTGAATTCGGACATTCGCAACCGCATTGTTCTCCGGGAGGTGTCAGCGGCTCTCTCATAGAGAATACGGTAGTGGTCGGCCGCATAGGCACTCCTTTGTACGGTAGAGCCAGCCGAGTTGACTGTCGGGCCGCCGAGTTGACTGTCGGGCCGCCGAGTTGACTGTCGGGCCGCCGAGTTGACTGTCGGGCCGCCGAGTTGACTGTCGGGCCGCCGAGTTGACTGTCGGGCCGCCGAGTTGACTGTCGGGCCGCCGTGTTGACTGTCGGGCCGCCGTGTTGACTGTCGGGCCGCCGTGTTGACTGTCGGGCCGCCGTGTTGACTGTCGGGCCGCCGTGTTGACTGTCGGGCCAGCCTAGTTGACTGTCGGGCCAGCCTAGTTGACTGTCGGGACGGCCGCGTTGACTGTCGGGACGGCCGCGTTGACTGTCGGCCAACTCATCATTCGGCCAACAGCCACCTAATATGTATGGCTTTAGGGTCTATTAACACAGACTGGTCAGAGGCACTAAACAATCACCGCTTGGTAAACACTTCCCGAACGGCGGTGGTTTCTCTTCCTATTTACACAAGCAAACCTCCGTAAACAATGCAATTAGATCACTCTGTGCGCAGAGGCGACCACAGATCTCGGCAGCTCGCGTGTTCTTTACACAGGACTATGTGCTGCCGAGAACGATTATTCTTTTTGCTGCATAAAAGATCATTTCACCCGACGAGCGGATGTTATACCTTGTTCAGTGGGTGATCAGCAGCCTGTTTACACTGCAAAATAATTAGTATAAATGCAGCTTTAGTTTACTGTTGTGACACTGCACTTTAGTCCTATTTATTGATTGTTTTCTGTATTCTTCACCTTTTATGCTTATTTATAGTTTCATATAATATACTAACCTCATTTATATACAATATAGGCTATGTACGCCTTCACATAGAATTTTTTTTATTGTTCTTTTGCTTCCTAAATGCAGAGTTAAGCTACTTTCTATCTGTTCTTCATTAAAAATGTTCTACTACTGTGCGGCTGTTGAGTCTGTATTGTTCTATCCAGTTGAACACTTTACAAGGATGTCACCATTCGTCAGAGCACCTAGATCTGATGCCGGGGTGGACATACAATTAGTGCAACCTGCACCCAGGGCCGTGGTAGTAATGGGGGCCACTGTCACCTCCAAAGCGGCAATCCTCTTCAGTGTCAAAAATGGGGGCATTGTGATAAACTATTGGATTGTAAAGTCTTCGATTCATCGTGGCGTATGTATCTCGATGGTCAGAGCGCTAGAGAACAATCGGCCAAGTTCATTTAAGAGGCTTTTATGAATTTCGCGCATCTTCCAACTGCCATGCACCACCACAAAAAAATGTCCTTTAGGGTACTTTCACACTTGCGTTGTTTTCCTTCAGTCGCAATCCGCCCTTTTGGAAAACAGCGGAATCCGTTAACGGATTCTGCTGTTTCCCATAGACTTGTATGGATGACGGATTGTGCCCAAAGTACCTGCGTTGCTTCCGTTGGCCGACGCTGCGTTGCTTCCGCCGAGCGAAAGCAACGCAGCATGTAACGTTAATTGCTTGCGTCAAAATGACGCCGAGCAGCGGATTCCGTTGCTTCCGTTAAAATTTATAATGGCTCCCTATGGTAGCAGATTCCGTTGCAAAGTGCTTTACAACGGAATCCGCCGCTGGATTCCACTAATTTCTACTGAGCATGCCCAGAATGAAAAAAATGAAAAAAAAAAAAAACAGAGCCGATGCATTCCGTTAGACGGACGCCAAACGGATGCAACGGGTCCGTTATTTCACAGGAATCAGCTAACGGAGTCTTGTGAAATAACGTATCCGTTGCATCCGTTGACAACACAAAAATAATGGATGCGTCAAAACGACGCAGCAACGGACCCAGCGGATTTCGCCCAACACAAGTGTGAAACTAGCCTTAGTCAGAAACTGGGGGAAATTCCTATAGTGATTCATGCTAAGTTTTGATGCGTTTACTGGGTGCACTTGACCATGCACCC
Source organism: Anomaloglossus baeobatrachus (assembly GCF_048569485.1). Lineage (NCBI taxonomy): Eukaryota > Metazoa > Chordata > Amphibia > Anura > Aromobatidae > Anomaloglossus > Anomaloglossus baeobatrachus. Next base: position 46,960,588 of record NC_134361.1, read on the forward strand.
TTATTCAAAAAGTTGGGAGGGGTTTCTGGGACTACTTTGATGAAATGTTAACAAATTACTACAAGTTGCACAAAAAAAATATTCAGAATTTCAAGCAATTTTGTCAGAAAATTTGCAAAAAACTGCTTCAAAATTGAACATGACATCTTGAATTAAAATAATAAGTAATGTTTTGATGATACTTTGCCTATAAGACTTAAAAGGAATCTGGCAATAGTTTTATGCTATGAAATCTGAGAACAGCAGTGCCTGAGATGCTGATACCAGTAATGTGTCACTTACTAGGCTGTGTTTTGCTGTTTAAATAAAATCAGTGTTTTATAAGCAGGACATTATCACTACAGGACTAGGCGACGTGAGCCACCTGGTCCATCCCTGCCCCCAGCACTGATTAGCAGCTTTCTGTCAATATACAGTGTACACAGAAAGCTGCTCTGTGGGGGTTATACACACTTCCACATTCTGATCTCTACTAGATCTGCAGAGAAAACTGTGATTTTTATCACAACTGCTGCATCCAGTAAACTACACATACATTGCTGGAATTTCTGCCCCTACATCATGCTACTCTCAGAAGAAGTTGCAAAAATCTAATGACAGATTCACTGTAAAGAATTATGAATAATAATTTAAAGGAGTGTACCATCCCAGCGCTATCAGGTATTATTAGTGATGAGTGACCACTACCTGTCACAGAGAGTTTTGCACAAACTTCGTTGACTGTCATAGTGGCATTGGATACTGTGCAGATTCTGACATTCCACCCGATGGTTTCTCTGGTGCCTGGGATCAACACAGGCAGACTCTGGCGTCAACCTGCTGTGTGCTGATTCATAGGCAGGCTAGCAAGAGTTAATCTTTGCTGGTCAGCTTGCTCCTTTAATCTCATGTTGTGGGGAGACCTATCACATCTGCTCCCCTCCTATTTATGCTGGTGGAATTCTTCTACCCATGACTGCTATAGTTTATTTTATGTTGATCTGTGAGGTGTGGTGTCCTGGACTCCTTGGTGAAAGTTGTGCTTAAGTTGTGGAGTTTACCCCTGTTGTTTTGTAGTTTCCTTCCTGCTCTTTTTTTTTTCCTCCTTAATCTCTTATTGTGTTTACCTTTGTGTGTGCGTTCTATGTGATATGAGTTGGGTTTTTTTTTCCTTTGTCTGTCTTTATCTGTGATTTTCAACACACTTTTGTCCCATCCCTCCCTGAGCGCAGTGGGAGGGGGAATCGAATCAGGACTGGCCAGGGCCAGGAAGGAAGGAGACTCAGGCCTCTCCACCATCAGGAGTATCCCTGTGCTTAGGGATAGAATAGGGCCCCCTAGCTTGAAAGAAAACTTAAGAGTCCAGGTTCCCTGCTGTCACAAATTCATTGGGAAACTACCATGCTTGGGCGCTCAGTACTGGTAACGAGCGGTCGGATGCTCGAGTACCGAGTATAATGGAAGTCGTTGGGGGCTTCAGCATTTTTCCTGGAAATCTTCCAGAAAAATCCTCGAATCTCCCATTAACTTCCATTATACTCGGTACTCGAGTCGCACCCATCCGAGCATCCAACTGCTCTAAACGAGCACTGAGCACCAGAGCATGGTAGTGTCACGATGACTTTAGGATAACAGGGAAACAGGGCTCCTAAGCTGTCCCTCAAGCTAGGGGGTGCTATGCTATCCCTAATCTCAGGGATACTCCTGATGGTGGAGAGGCCTGAGTCTCCTTCCTGGCCCTGCTCCTGACCAGTCCTGATCTGATTTCCCCTCCCCCTCACTAATTATTAGCAATGAAGGGCTGCAGGCTGCCATGCTTTTCTCATGTATCAGCCACTCCAAAACCAATGTGATAGTATAGGGTTCCTCTTCAAATTAATATGTTGCTCACAAGTCTTGACCATGCACTTCCTGATGAAGAGAAGTCTGAGCTATGGGCCACCTTTAGGGCACCTTATAAGAAATAACACCGACTTCTAACTTTTACAATTTTTCCTTTTTCTTTATTTGCACTTTGATCCACATCTAAAATATCTTTTGACTAGCCCTTTTTTGTCGACAGTCTTAGACCTTTTCTTGCTTTACACTTTTTTTTTCTGGTGCATAAAAGATTATGAAACATTTGGGAAAGAAAATACAGACCAAAACCCCGGCTGCAGATACAAGGATAGCGAAAACCTCTACAGCCACTGTGTACTTCCCTTTGGCGCTCAGGTACGCCGGTATGAAGGTAATCCAGACGCTGAAGAAGACCAACATGCTGAAGGTGATGAACTTCGCTTCATTGTACTGGTCGGGTAGATTCCTGGCTGGAAAAGCTAAGACGGAACATCCGAGTGCAAGGCAGCCGATATATGACAGCATTATGTAGAAGCCAAGATGCTCTTCACATTCGATGATTATCTGACCAGACTGTGAGTGCATATCCAAAAATTGGGTAGGGGGTTGCGTTCCCAACCACAAGGCACATATACCCGCCTGAAGAGAAGAGCACAAGCCAACAATGGTGAAAGGGAGCTTCTTCCCCATGAATCTTCTCAGTTGGCTTCCAGGTTTGGTAGCTCGAAAAGCCATAACCACCAGTATGGTTTTTGCCAACAATGAGGACACAGAGACCGTAAAAGACATTCCAAAAAATGTTTGTCTTAGTAAACAAGTGTTGTGCCCCGGTTGTCCAACAAAGACCAGACAGCTGCAGAATGTAAAAGTAAGCGACAAGAGAAGAAGGAAACTAATGTTTCTGTTAGTTGCCTTAATGACCGGAGAGTTCTGATAATGGGTGAAGATGGCAAGGGTGAGCAGAGAAGCCAAAGAAAGCACGATTGCGCTGCAAGCAAGAGTTGTACCCAACAAGTCTTCATAAGACAGATAGGTCAGTTGTTTTTTAATGCATTCATCTTTCTTTTCATTCGGCCATTGGTCATCTGGGCATTTCCAACACCTGATCGTGTCTGTAGGGAAGAATGAAACACACGGCATGACAGTCTCATCTAAAGGCCGCTTTACACTCTGCAATCTCGCTAGCGATATCGCTAGCGTGGGTACCCCCCCATCGGTTGTGCGTCATGGGCAAATCGCTGCCCGTGGCGCACAACATCGCTCGGACCCGTTACACTACTTACCTACCTAGCGACGTCGCTGTGACCGGCAAACCGCCTCCTTTCTAAGGGGGCGGTTCGTTCGGCGTCACAGCGACGTCACTAAGCGGCCGCCCAATAGAATCAGAGGGGCAGAAATGAGCGGGACGTAACATCCCGCCCACCTCCTTCCTTCCTCATTGTGGGCGGCCGCAGGTACGGTGAGGTTCCTCGTTCCTGCGGTGTCACACATAGCGATGTGTGCTGCCACAGGAACGACGAACAACCTGCGTCCTGAAAAAGCAACGATATTTGGGAACTGGACAGCGTGTCAACAAGCAACGATAAGGTGAGTATTATCGCTCGTTAGCGGTCGCTCGTACTTGTCACACGCAACGACGTCGCTAACGAGAGCGGATGTGCGTCACGAATTCCGTGACCCCAACGACATCACGTTAGCGATGTCGTTGCGTGTAAAGTGGCCTTAAGTGCCTGTTCCGTATACTGAGAGTTATGGTGGTGCCAGACTTTACCAGTGCGATTGGTAATCTCGCCTCTGGGGCAAGGGAGGCAATCATAGCAGCAAGATGTCTTTCCTTGTCGTATCATCTTCCTGGACCCAGGTTGACAGCCGTCCGTGCAGACAGAACGTGGTGGTTCCTAGAAGAGGAACAGAATTACTTGGACATGGCTATATAGTTTTGTATGAGGAAATTCAGTATAACATTTTTTTTAATGCCTGCTCATTTTGGGCTTAAGGATTCCAGTAGGTGGCTCACCACATGAGTGACAGGTATCTGTTTTTGAATAGTGATACAAGATGGACTGCCGCTAACAAAATGAGTCCAACCACTGAACTCAAGCCCAGGATAAGCAAATACACAATTATATTACACAAAATACTAATTCAGTATGCGTGGACTAGATCACAAATCTGATCTGCCTTCCTCAGCACAGCAAATTATACACCACTACCAGGGGCACATAGACCATAGTGGCAGACCATGTGGCTGCTATGGGGCCTGTCGTCAGAATTTCGATGATATCTCCCTTCCCACAATGCCTATACAGTACCATTGAATAGAAGGGTATAACAGGAAGCTGTGCAGCCTGAGTGTCTGAGTCTTACCACAGCAGGCACGATGATGTCACTAGATCGGGCCCATTGTGCGGATACTCAGTCCACATGCTTCACCAGTGGGGGAACGGGGCTAGGGCAGTAGTTTTATCTTTTATGACAGGGCCTGTGGGGGGTTGTGGGACACTGGTGTGAGGCTCATCATATTCAGAAGAGTCCACGGTACTATGTGCAGGGAACTATGGGGGCATCATGCTGAGTGGTAGTTATGATACTGTGAGAAGGCCTCAGGGGACATGATACTGTGTGGGGGGGGGGGGGGTGTGAGGACCATTGTACTGTATGGTTGACTGTTGGGTTCCATGATACAATGTGTGAAGGATATCATACTGTGTGGGGGGATTTTTGAAAATATCATACTGTGAGGGGTGAATTTTAGGAGCATTCTTTCTTGGGATACATTATTCTGTGCTGATGTTCACTTTAAGGACATCATACTGTGTCGACCGAACTTTAGGGGCATCATGCTGTGGTATACATTATATGTGCTGACGTTAACTTTGGGTACATCATACTGTGTGGGGGGGGGGACTTTAGGGGCATTATACTCTGGGATACATTATACTTTGCTGATGTTCACTTTGGGGACATCATACTGTGTGGGAGGAACTTTGGGGACATCATACTGTGTGGGAGGAACTTTGGGGACATCATACTGTGTGGGAGTAACTTTGGGGATATCATACTGTGTGTGGGGATCTTTGGGGACATCATACTGTGTGGGTGGAACTTTGTGGATATTATACTGTGAAGGGAAATTTTAGGGGCATTATGCTTTGGGATACATTATACTGTGCTGGTGTTGACTTTGAGGACATCCTACTGTGTGGGGGGAACTTTGGGGACATCATACTGTGTGGGGGAAACTTTAGGGGCATTATGCTTTGGGATACATTATACTTTTCTGAAGTTCACTTTGGGGACATCCTACTGTGTAGGGGGAACTTTTGGGATATCATACTTTGAGGGGGGAATTTTAGGGGCATTATGCCTTCGAATACATTATTCTATGCTCATGGTCACTTTGGGGACATCATAATGTGTGGGAGGAACTTTGGGGATATTGTACTGTGTGGGGAACGTTGAGGACAGCATACTGTGTGGGAGGAACTTGGGGATATTGTACTGTGTGGGGAACGTTGAGGACAGCATACGGTGTGGGGAAAACTTTAGGAGCATTATGCTCTGGGATACATTATACTTTGCTAATGTTCACTTTGGATACATCATACTGTGTGGGCTGAACTTTTGGGGAAATCATACTGTGAGGGGAATTTTATGGTTATTATCCTGTGTGGGGGGAACTTTGGGGACATTATAATGTGTGGGGGGAACTTTGGGGGTATACTGTGTGGTGGAAACTTTGGGGACATCATACTGTGTGGGGGGGAACTTTAGAGACCTCATACTGTGTGGGGGGATCTTTGAGGACCTTATATGTGGGGGGAACTTTAGGGACATTATACTGTGTGGGGAAAACTTTAGCGGTACTAAACTGTGTGATACATGATACTGGGCTGATGATCACTCTGGGGATATCATACTGTGTTGAAGGCACTGTGTCAGCATTATACTGTATTGGAGGCACTCAGGAGGGCATCAAACTTTGTGTGTGGGGCTACTGTGTTGGCAAATTGTGTGAGGGTATTCACTGTGGGGTATCATACTATGTGTGTGGGGGCAATTTTGTGGGCATCATACTTTGTGGGGACCCTGAAATGGGTATTGTTGTGGGTTTGATTGCTACGGGGCTACACTACCTATCCCTCTCCTGTTTTAAAAGTTTGGAGGTATGAGCCGGCCTACTCCACCAAATATTTTTCGATGGTGTGGTCAAAAGTGCCGCACTTGTAATCCCGGCATAGTCACGCTGTAGTATGAGTATATTCAGGCCGCTGCTAGAGGATGTTTAGAGGTTTATTGCCTACTCTATATACATGAGACCCTATAACAAAACATGCAGGACGCTAGCCCAATCTTACTGGTGACTGAAGAAAGGCTGTACTAGTGGCCAGCCTCTTCTCAGTCACGCTCCTTCATAGAGAAAGCTTATCCTGCTCTGTGCCCTTTCTACTGCCCTCAAGCACAAATAAACAAGATGTCAGTCTACCTGAGCGAGGGGAAGAGCCCACACAATAGCAGATACATTAACAGACAAATCTTCCCCGCTGCCAGGGGTGACGTTTCCAACTCGAACATTGCTAAACTTCTCCTTACGGCCGGTCACCCAATTCATCAGATCATACATAGGAGCAGTGTCTCCATTTTCATCAAAGTATACATCCTCTCCAGCGCTATTAGTAAAGTGTACCCTCCTGAGAAACTGATGCAGCTGCAGGGAAAAGAAACGTATATATATATACAGTATATCACAAAAGTGAGTACACCCCTCACATTTTTCTAAATATTTTATTATATCTTTTCATAGAACAACACTGAAGATCTGACCCTGTGATACAATGTACAGTGTCAGTGTGCAGCTTGTATAACAGTGTAAATAACTCAACACACAGCCATTAACGTGTAAACCACTGGGAACAAAAGTGAGTACACCCTTAAGTAAAAATGACCAAATTGTGCCCAATTAGCCATTTTCCCTCCCCGGTGTCATGTGACTCATTTGTGTTACAAGGTCTCAGTTGTGAATTGAGAGTAGGGATGTTACATTGGGTGTTATCTCTCACACACTCTCTCATACTGGTCACTGGAAGTTCATCATGGCTCCTCATAGCAAAGAATACTCTGAGGTCTGAAAAAAATAATTTTTGCTCTACATAAAGATGGCCTATAACAAAATTGCCAGCACCCTGACACTGAGCTGCAGCATCATGGCCAACACCATACAGCGGTTTAACAAGACCGGATCCACTCAGAACAGGCCATGACATGGTCGTCCAAAGAGGTTGAGTGCATTTGCTCAGCGTCATATCCAGAGCTCGTCTTTTAAGAATAGACGTATGAGTGCTGCCAGCATTGCGGCAGAGATTACAGGGGTGGGGGGTCCGCCTGTCAGTGCTCAGACCATACGCCGCACACTGCATCAAATTGGTCTGCATGGCTGTCATCCCAGAAGGAAGCCTCTTCTAAAGATGATGCACAAGGCAGAGAAAAACTGTAGAGAAAATAGTGCAAATAGGGTCTTAAGGCCGCTTTACACGCTGCGATATCGTGACCAATATCGCTAGCGTGGGTACCCGCCCCCATCGGTTGTGCGACATGGGGCAAATCGCTGCCCGTGTTGCACAACATTGCACAGACCCGTCACACTACTTACCTGCCCTGCGACGTTGCTGTGACCGGCGAACCGTCTCCTTTCTAAGGGGGCGGTTCGTTCAGCGTCACAGCAACGTCACAGCTGCGTCATTGAACCACTGCCCAATAGAAGCGGAGGGGCGGAGATGAGCGGGACGTAACATCCCGCCCACCTCCTTCCTTCCACATTGTGGCCGGGAGGCAGGTAAGGTGAGGTTCCTCGTTCCTGCGGTGTCACACGGAGCGATGTTTGCTGCTGCAGGAATGAGGAACAACTTTGTTACTGCTGCAGCAACGATATTCGAGAATGGATCCCCATGTCACCGATGAGCGATTTTGCAAGTTTTTGCAACGATGCAAAATCGCTCAAAGGTGTCACACGCAACAGCATCGCTAATGCGGCCGGATGTGCGTCACAAATTCCGTGACCCCAACGAGATCGCTTGAGCGATGTCGCAGCGTGTAAAGCGGCCTTAAGTCAATAAACAGAAATGGCGAGTGCAAGTGTGTACACTCACCTGATGGGGTTGTGAAAGTCACAACTCATGTAACCACATTGTAGAAGGTGAATAGCTGAAGCCCAGTAGGTAACCAATATAGACTTAAAGCAAGAAGAATCCTGAAAAGTCATGTGGGCAGTGCTGCTATCCTAAAGAGTCATGTGGGCAGTGCTGCTATCCTGGAGAGTCATGTGGGCAGTGCTGCTATCCTGGAGAGTCATGTGGGCAGTGCTGCTATCCTGAAGAGTCAGTGGGCAGTGCTGCTATCCTGAAGAGTCATGTGGGCAGTACTGCTATCCTGGAGAGTCATGTGGGCAGTACTGCTATCCTGGAGAGTCATGTGGGCAGTACTGCTATCCTGGAGAGTCATGTGGGCAGTACTGCTATCCTGGAGAGTCATGTGGGCAGTACTGCTATCCTGGAGAGTCATGTGGGCAGTACTGCTATCCTGGAGAGTCATGTGGGCAGTACTGCTATCCTGGAGAGTCATGTGGGCAGTACTGCTATCCTGGAGAGTCATAGGGGCGATGCTGCTATCCTGGAGAGTCATAGAGGCGATGCTGCTATCCTGAAGAGTCAGTGGGCAGTGCTACTATCCTGAAGAGTCAGTGGGCAGTGCTACTATCCTGAAGAGTCATATGGGCAGTACTGCTATCCTGAAGAGTCATGGGGGCAGTGCTACTATCCTGAAGAGTCATATGGGCAGTACTGCTATCCTGAAGAGTCATGGGGGCAGTACTGCTATCCTGAAGACTCATAGGGGCGGTGCTGCTATCCTAAGTGTCATGGAGAACCTGCTATCCTGAAGTGTGTTTTTGGTCTAAAAACAATATTAAAATATGGACTATCAACTAAGAATGTTATTGCTACTTGCTATACTATACAAAAAGAAATCTTGTCGCCCAAGTCACCTTCCATGGATGTGCATAAGATAGAGCTTCTCCCTCTATCTGCGATTCCTCCCAGTATTTGGATGTCGTAAACATATGAAGGGCATGAGCCAAGGCATATATGGCGTTATATACTCGGTGACTCTCCACCAGGGTCTCTAAACCCATCAGACTTCTCTTCTTTGCCGTGTTGAGTTTGCACGTGTGATAGACCAGTTTGCCATCGACTAGTTCACATTCATATAAGATGATCTTGTAGAGTAAAATAAAATAACAGACGGTGTATTGGTCCAATGTGATGTTCCAAAGGAAAGGAATGAGTCCGTGAATCTCCTGTTTGGTCATCTGAATTGACAACGTTCCATGGAAAGGACTGAGGTCCAAGTTGTCTATGGTTGGGATCAGGAGATGGTACATGTCCGTAAGAAAAATCCAGACTTTCTCTGTCCTGGTTACATTATGTAGTAATATGTATAAACTATATGTAAATTCCAGGTCAGCCCAAAAGATAATTATGGTTGCCGAGGACTCAGAAATTATTTTGCCCATTCGTATATGCTCACTGAACTTGTAGTTGGTGGAGATGAAGAACTTCTCTGTGAAGGCAACACAACCCCCTTGTGTTGTAATGGAAGATTTTAACTTTTGGATTGCGTTTTCATTGCTTTGAACATTAGAATAAACTATTCCAACCCAGGTCCAACCAAAATGCTTTAGCACTGAATTCAGTGCATTGTGCAGGTGGACAGCGCTGGGAACAGTGCGGAAGAAGTACGGAAATATCAACTTATTACTTAGAAGAGGATCTGTGGCCCCATAGCTGATCTGTAAAGCAAAAGAATGAACTTATTTGTCATCAAGCATGGCATTCAAGGTCAAGTCGGAAAGGAACGGACTATAAAGTTTACAAGATTCGGCTCATTCTATTTTCTAACAACACGAGAAGAGAATAACTTAAAATCTTGAGTTGAGAATTGAAAAAATAAAATGGAAGAGGCTGCCACTAGTGATAGGCGACCCCGAACTAAAAAGTTCGGGGTCCGTACCAAACACAGTTCTGGTCCAGGGGCTGTAAAACAGAGCATATTATTAAAAAACATTATGATTATACTTACAAGTCCCGTGACGCATCCTGCAGTCTCTGTCTCCCGGCCGCTTCTGCTTCTCGGTCCGATCAGTAACTTCCGGCGGTATTCACTGCACCGCTCAGCAGTCTTCGGCTGTTTTCAGCCATGTTCGCGGTGACGTCAGGGTTCACCCGGGCTCAATTGAACTTTGACTGTCACTGTGTGAGTCTTGCATTGGTATCACCCGGCATGGCGCACACTCTCCTGACAGGAGCGGGTCGGCTGCATGTATTTCTATGCAGCTCAGGTGCTCCTGTCAGGAAAGTGTGTGCCGTGACGGGTGATACCGATGCGAGATACGCAAGTAGAATCATACCCTCACGGTCAGCCTACTTCTCGCTCTGTAGAGACTCTCATCTGTACAGAGCGATGTAGCAGAGCTGACATTGCTCTCTTTGTGGACTACGTCGGAAAAAGGATTTTTTATAATAAAGATGGAGTCTCTACATTTTTTTTTTGTTTTATTTCTAATAAAAAAAAAATTCTCTGTGCTGTTATTTTTTACTGTTTACTAGAAATTCATGGTGGCCATGAAATTCGGGCTTAGTACCAGTTGAGAATACAAAGCTGGTATTAACCCTTTACTACCCAGCTTTCCACCGCCATCAGGGCCGTTTATCGAGCTGGGTAAAGTGCTTGGCGCTAAGAAACTGCACCATTTCTAGGGGTGGCTGTGGGCTGCGGTGTTAGCGTAGGGGGCCCAGAACGCTTGGGCCTTACCACGCTCAGAATCCCAGCTCCCAGCATGCCACCGCCATCAGGGCCGCTGGATAAAGTGACTGGAAATGGCGCTAACAAACAATGCACCATTTCTAGGGGTGGCTGTGAGCTGCAGTTTTAGCGTGTGGGGGGCCCAGAACGCTTGGGTCTTACCATGCTGAGAATCCCAGCCGCCAGCTGCCTGGTTTTACCTGACTGATCAAAATACGGTGGGAGCCCACGCATTTTTTTTTTTCATTTTTTTAAATAATTTAAAAAAAAATTAATGGGCTTCTCTGTATTTTTATTGCCAGCCAAGGTAAAGCCAGGCAGCTGGGGGCTGGGATTCTCAGCGTGGTAAGACCCAAGCGTTCTGGGCCCCCCCCAACGCTAAAACCGCAGCTCGCAGCCGCCCCTAGAAATGGTTCATTGTTTCTTAGCGCCATTTCCAGTTGCTTTATCCGGCTCGTCCAGCGGCCCTGATGATGGTGGCATGCTGGGTAATAAAGGGGTTAATATCAGCTTTGTATTCTCAGCTGGTACTAAGCCCGAAATTCATGGTGTCACGCCAAATTGGACATGGCCACCATGAATTTCTAGTAAACAGTAAAAAAAACCAAAACACAAAACAAAGAATTTTTATATTAGAAATAAAATTAAAAAAAATGTAGAGACTCCATCTTTATTATAAAAAAAATCCTTAGCCCGACATAGTTTACAGGGAGAGCAATGTCAGCTCTGATACATCACTCTGTACAGGTAAGCGAGAAGCAGGCTGACACTGACAGTGATAGTCAAAGATTAATCGAATCCATGGCTAAGCCATGGACTCAGGTGAACCCTGACATCACTGCAAACACAACCAAAAACAGCCGCCGAAGACTGCCGAGTGACGAGCAGTGCAGTGAATACCCTCGGAAGTTAATCATCGGACCCGGAAACAGAAAAGGCTGGGAGACAGCGGCTGAGTGAGTCTGCAGTACACGTCACGGGACCTGTAAGTATAATGACAATGTTTATTAGTAACTATATTCTTTATTTTACAGTCCCTCCCGCCCCATCCCATAACTGTAAAGTACAAGCTTGGGGTTCAGACACAAGTTCGCATAATTTCCGACCCCAAACACGGACTTTACAAAACATTCGGGGTAGTCTCCCAATCCCGAACATCGGGGGGGGGGGGGTTGCCCATCACTAGTTGCCACCAGAGGTGGTGAGTTATCCTTCAATGGAAGTCTTCAAAGAGAGACTGGACAGATGTCTGAGATGGTTTAGTGAATCCTGCATTGAGTTGGGGATTGGACTCGATGACCCTGGAGATCCCTTTAAATTCTTAACATTCTATCATTCTATGATTTAAAGTCATTTTCCCACAAGAAACATTTGTGCGGTCTCACTTCTGAAACAGGTTAATACAACGCATTTTCTCAGCTGTATATGCAAGTCTCATAGCTTTGGCTAGAGGGCGCGGCTGCATGTTCTGCCCCATTTTGGAGATAGGTGAGGCTCCCAGAATTAGTCTTAGAAAAAGCTCTTGTTAGATAACTCCTTTCAATTTCAAGTGCCTGATCTCCACCAAAATAATTCAGTAAAGAATCTTGAAGCCTTCCTACGCATCAGATGGTCAGTAGGTCCCACCAAAAATATTGTGGCCAACTTTCATCTAATCTGTATAGGGGCCTTTAGGTTCCATTCACATATGTGCATAAAACAGGAAGAAATGGCGGATATGTATCTCTTGATAGATCCTATTGCTAGAGTTGAGCACAATGATTCATAAGACCGACGACTCTACCAGGACCCTCCAAACCTCCTTCGACCTGCAGGCATTCTCAGTACCTCTTTGGATTATCAACGGTGACATTGTGCCTTCTCTATTAATCGAAACAGGTGCTGGTAGGAAAGGAAAGGAGGAGGTTTTTGGGCCCCGATTTGGCCATCACAAACTATAAACATGCTCAATGGACCAGACTCATCTCAGAATACTCCAAGATAATTCATAATATGCTGTTGCATCTTGAGAAGGATATGGTGTCTTATTAAGATGATTAAGGGTGGATGCATAGTGCAAAGCATAAATCATCAGGATAACCACTATTCAAGTCATAGCAATCATAGAGGGAGTTCTCGGCTTTGGAACCTGTTCTACCACAGAGGAGATCATAAAGACACCTACCTGGGGATAACCATACATTCCAAATGTATTTGCCACCAGAAGAGAAAGAACTGTGGATGCGAACCCCACCATAGCAACCAGATGCCCTTGATTCATACACTTATAATTAGGAATTTGGGAGCCCCATCCACTTAATACTTTGATATAAGCTTCCAGTGTTATAGCTTCATTCATCAAAGATTCAAACAGGTGAAATCCCAAAGTGATATTTGGTAGAAGATCTTGATTCCTATTAATTTCTTCAACGGCGAATAGGACTGTGAGAGCCGTCTGGTATTTTTCCTGATAGATACTAAAATAATAGGACAGTGAGAAAAATCAGCAGCGGGAACATGTTAAAGCTCATGCAAGCTGTGCTTGTGATAGGATAGATGGACATTGATCTATAGATGGACGGAGTCCACCACAGCAGCCAAAGCTCTGACGGATTATGGAGGGTCTCTAGTGGTGAGATCCTCTTTGAAATGTCCTTATGCCATCACAATGCACATCCTCTATTTTTGGGTTCCATTTATTTTAGCATTTCCGTTATTTTTTTAATATAAACCAGGATTTGAGCCTTCCCCAATCCCAGCCATAACCTGGCTGTACAAAGCCTTATCGCCTTCACCCCCTGTCGAGTTTTCGTTTTTTCCTCCCTTTTTTACAAGAGCCATAACTTTTTTAGTTTTCCATTATACGAGGGCTTGTTTTTTGCAGGACGAGTTATAATTTTCAATTAAATCATAAGTTTTACCATACACTGTACTAAAAGTGCTTCTTTTAATTTACCACGTTCACTCTACGGTAAATCTGGCCTGGCAATATGATTCCCCAGGTCGGTACGAGTTCGTAGACACCAAACATGTATAGTTTTACTTTTATCTAAGTAGTGGAAAAAAAATCAGAAATTTGTCAAGAAAAAGGAATTGCGATTTTGTCTCCATATTCTGAGACCCGTAACGTTCTCATTTTTCGGGATCTTGGGGCTCAGTGACGGTTTATTTTTTGCATCTTGAGTTGGCTTTTTTTAATTATACCATTTTTGTGTAAATATGATGTTTAGTTAGCCTATTAATGCATTTTAATGCAATGTTGCGGCAACCCAAAAAATGTAATTTTGGAATTTTTTTTCTTGCTACGCCATTTACTAATCAGGTTAATTGATTTTATATATTGATAGAGCAGGCATTTCTGAATTGGGAGATATCAAATATGTATTTATTATTATTAATAATAATAATAATAATAATACTTTATTATTATTTTATTCTCAATGGAGCAAAAGGAGGGTGATTTGAACTTTTAGGGTTTTTTAAATTTATTAAAACACTTTTTTACAGTACATTTTTTATTTCTCTTACTAGCCCCCCTTGGGGACTTTATCACTGCACAGTTCAATCGCTTGTCCTGATTAGCAATGCAGCAGCAGAAATGCTGATGTCCTGTGAGTGACGGCGCTCTGTCGGCATTCACAGGAAGTGAGTCATTGCAGTGACAGGGGTCATCAGCTGACCCCACGCTGCCATGACCAATTGGCGTACCGTAATCGCATCAAAGGTCTGGGGATGACGGCGGGGAAACATGCGATCCCCACAGCAGCGCATTAGATCATGGTGTCAGAGTTTGACAGCACGATCTAAGGGGTTATCAGGCTCGGGTAGATCTCTGATCCACCCCCGTCTGTTAGCCTCACATGTCTGCTGATCAGATTGGCATGAAACATGCGAGGATTACTGCAGACTTGCCACAGGAGCCTGCAGTAACTGAGGGAAGCACCCTAGGACATACATAGATGTTCTAGGTCGTGAAGGGTTTAAAGGGGTGGTCTGAAGGCCAAAGACATTGTCACCTAAATCCCTATCTATTTAGTGCTGTAATCTAAACCAATTTCTAATATGCTTGCCTTAAATATTCCCTCTCTCTACCTGAACTATATAATTGTCATGGGGTATGTAATGACAGGACAGGGGCCCCCAGGCTGGTTCTCAGACTTGAAACCCTGCTCTGTCCCTTATCTCGGAGGTAGGCTTGATGGTAGCCAGGTCCAAGCCTAACTCTTGTCTGAGGCCTGATCTTACTCCCCCTGTCCCCCACCCTAGGGGTTGGCCAGAAAACACAATAACAAAATCCCACAGAAACAACACAGACAAGGGAGATTGAAAATTAGACAATATGTGTACAGGGGAATAAAGCAAAGGGAAGGAAACAACCACACAAAAGGGAAACGTCCACACCACTCAAAAAACGCACTGGTGGAGGAAGGTTGAACTAGATGGACCTAGGTCTTTTTTCAACCTAAGTAACTATGTAACGCAACACAGATCACCATAAATAGGTTCACGAAAAAAGGACCGGGATTGCTGAAGCTATCCTTGGCACATACTGAATGAAACCCGTGCCTTAAGTAGGGAGGAGGCAGCTACACATGGCAATTAGCAATCTGAGCTACTAGTTTCTGCTCACCAGTCTGCAGCAATTAACTCCTGCAGAGCTGAAGACCAGTGAACATCAATCAGCTGATGCCCGGCTCTGGCTGAACACTTCTGAATCCCCAGGTTGCTTGTCAGACTCTGTAGTGTGAACAGAGTCTGCCGCCGCCGTGCCGCCAAGTGTGTGCAGAGCTGAACATCACATGACAATAACTGTTATTGTATTTTTTCCCCTACTTCCTGTCTGATGACGCTTCATTTGAGAATCTAAGTGCATTTTTTTGCTATTTTTTCAGTACACTATATGGAAAAATGAATGGTGTCACTCAAAGTTACAAAAAAAATGAAAGCAAAAATTGGCTACGCCCTTAATACAAAAGCCATTGCGTAACAAAAGTTTGATAATGAAGTCATTACAATCCATTGAAATTGTAATTCGATTATTACAGAAGACTTAAAGGATAAGACACAAAGGATCTATTGTCGCTACTCACAATAGCGAATTTCCATTTCTCGGCTTTATTCGGAACGTCGGGTTTTGATCATTATGCACCAACCCATTAACTGATATAATGGCACCAATGATCATTTCTCCGGGATGATATAATCCATGCGCTGCCATGTCATTTTCTCCGATACCCGATGATTTCAGAATAAAGAATAGAAGACATAATAATATCAGTAATGGCATATTTGCACCAGATAAAAAGTATATGATAAATCCAGCTCTTGATATCAAACATCAGGATAAAAACAAAGATTCTTCTGCTGCTTTTGTTTTAGATTTTGGTCGAGGATTTATAGAGGAAAAGCTCCATAAGTGACGTGCACGTAAGTGGGCTGACCGGCTTCTTTCATGTCGGTAATAAGTGCAGGGCAGGAACCAGACGTTTATAAATCCAAGTTCTGTGGCGTTGACGTGGAAGATGATTTTTCTGTAACTTGCTCCAATTATTAAAATTACAGGTTGATGTTATTTTTCTATATTCAGTTACAGTATTTTTTTTTTTTACGTTACTTACTTTGTGAACACCCACATCCCTCCCAATGATGTACTTGAGAATTGTGTGCAATATTAAAAATAAGATGATTATAGTCTTTGTCACCAAGAACATCTGTGCTCTCTAGATGGACAAGCCTTATTTATACGGCATAAACAAAGCTGAGCTAGAAATCTCCAAGTGGTCTGTCCATTTTCGTCTTGTGTGGCACCATTTCTAGATATGAAGATTCGATTAGGTTTTCCAAAAATTAACAGACCCACCATTGTGACCCAAAAGAATTGAGTAACCCATTAGTTCTAAGGCGTCATTGTAACACTGGACAGCTGTTATTTACCTCTTAATTAGAGCAGAAGGTCTCCACTAATGGTCAAAGCTCCAAGGCCTACAACCAGCCACTGGCCTTATCTGGTTGCTCACAGAACTGAGTGACTTGATTTCTATCCAATCAAACTTATTATTCATTTCCAAAAAGTTCAGAGTCTGCAGAATTTAAACATTTACTTTATTGAGCCAGGAAATTGTTAAAAATAATAAAAGATTACTGTAGA
Organism: Anomaloglossus baeobatrachus; assembly: GCF_048569485.1. Taxonomy (NCBI): domain Eukaryota; kingdom Metazoa; phylum Chordata; class Amphibia; order Anura; family Aromobatidae; genus Anomaloglossus; species Anomaloglossus baeobatrachus. The sequence continues at coordinate 46,977,389 of NC_134361.1, forward strand.
CTCACCTATTCTAGATCTGCCTCTCTTCTGTCCTGTTACTGCAGTTCCTTCCAGGGTTCCCCATTCTCTTTGGATCAGTCTTTTCTTTGGTCCAGATATTCCTTCAGGCATCATCCCAAGTAACCACATGAAGTGTGATGTATGTCATGAAATTTATAGTGCCCCATATGCATAGGCAAAGTCAACGCCGGAAGATCCAGACCAAAGACCCCAAAAAGTCCAATCTACTAGAGTAGGATCGGGAAGCTGCGTGGTGATGGACGAGTCTAGGACAGGTGAGTTTAACATTTTATTATTTTTTAATCCCTTCCCAGCCCTACATTTATTTTTCTTTGGGGTCTGGATAGACTTCAGAGTATGAGTAAGGTCTCTTTTTGGTGCAGATTTGATGCTTGCTGATTTTTTTCTCAGACTGAATTGAATCTGATGGCTGATTTCAGTGAATCTGCACAAATTAATTTTTGGGTGGTTCCAAACCAATGCTCCTAAAACCATGTCAGTCTGCTCCCTGCCACTAGCAACCTAGGGTTGATATAGCAAATGTCGCTCATTGATGATGTCCACCTGGGTAGTCTCTTTTAAAGGGGTTGTCCACTACTTTGACTATCCTTTGTATAGGTCATCAATGTCTAATTGGCCATGGTCCAACATGCCGCACCCCCGCTGATCAGCTGATATCGATCCCAGCGGCGGCAGCAGGTGGCCAGAAATGCTTAGTTCCAACGCTGCTCTGTCTCCTGATAACTGGGTACTGTACATCCGTCTCCTATTGATTTGAATGAGAGGCAGATTTGCAGTACCGGCAGCGGCCACTATCAGAAGCCAGAGCAGTGTCGGAACTAAGCATTTCCAGCTGCCTCCTGAATCTACCGAGACTGAGCAGAGATTGGTTGATTGGCGAGGGTGCAGCATGTCGGACCCTGGCGGATCAGACATTGATAACCTATGCTAAGGATAGGCCATCAATGTCAAAGTAGTCAACAACCCGTTTAAAGTCTGTCTCTTTCCAACATATCAAGAAACTTCTGTTTTTTTGCTGCATTGTTGGTAACATTGACCTATATTATTTATTATGGATTATTCTACTATTTGGCCTCTCTGGATTTGTTACTTGGTACCTATAGCTCTACACCTGGTTTCCAATTTTTCACCCACTTTATCTTCATCTCATACTTCAACCTGTTGCATCTTCTTTGACCATCTCCTTGGTTTTTGACTACACTAAAACTTCCTTAGCACACCCATCACCAAACGGTGACTATTCTGGGGATTGTGATCTGGGAAAAGTTCAAATCGGCTTGTAGGGGTTAAGGGTGAAATTCCTTAGATCTTGCTCACTAGTCTAGTCTGCACCAAACTGATTATGGCACAGTGGTTCCTCTAAGGTAATGTAACGCTGCGTCTCTGTACTCCTTGCTCTCCTGCTGGGACACGCTCTGACTCACCGCCACAACTGGGTACCTCCACGCTGCCAAGCTTTCTTGCCTCTCCTCCATGTGGGTTTCCCCTCCTCCTGCCTTTCGGAGTCTGTGCACGTGTCACAGGATCTCCGGGAGCACTCCTGAGGAATGAGCACGCGCTATTGCCCCTCTCTTAAAAAGCTAGTGCGCCACTCCTAGGAAGTGCCTCTCAGCCAATCACTGAGAGGCACTGGGTATTTAAGGCACGTTCCCACTGTGGGAGTTGCCTGTTCAACACCTTCAGTCCTGTTAGTCGGTTGTTTTTGTCTAGTTAGTTGTTAGATCACCCTGTCCGTCCCATCTTGTTCTGTATCTGGTCCTGATCCCAGCCTGTCCTCCCTGTTGGCTCCTGGGTCCAGCCTGTCTTGCCTGTTCCTGGCTACCAACCCATCCTGCCTGTTGGCACCTGGTTTTGGTCCTGTCCTGCTGGTACCTGTTTACCAGCCCATCCTGCCTGTTGGCATCTGGTTTCAGTCCTGTTCCGCGTGTACCTGCTACCTGTCCATCCTGCCTTGTTGGTACTAAAGGCTATGCCTTTCCATCCTGGCCCTGCCATCTGCCTTGCTAGTGATTCTGCCTGTAGGTCCTACCCTGCTGGTGCTAGAGACTCTGTCTGTCCATCCTGCCTGTGCTGTGTGCCATGGGCCACCCTGGTGGTCCTTGTCTCCACTTGAGACTCAATCCTGTCTGCCTCTGTGTCCTGGGGGTCAGCTGCCACAGTCCCGGTCCTCTACCCCGTGTTAGGGGCACTTTGCACACTACGACAACGCAGGTGCGATGTCGGTTGGGTCAAATTGAAAGTGACGTATCGTAGTGTGTAAAGCTTTTTTGATACAAATAACGAGCACAAAATCGTCGTAATTGTATCATCGGTGTAGCGTCGGACATTTCCATAATTTGGAAATGACCGATGTTACGATGTTGTTCCTCGTTCCAGCGGCATCACACATCGCTGTGTGTGAAGCCGCAGGAGCGAGGAACATCTCCTACCTGCGTCCTGCGGCTCACACCGGCTATGCGGAAGGAAGGAGGTGGGCGGGATGTTTACGTCCCGCTCATCTCTGCCCCTCCGCTTCTATTGACCGCCTGCCGTGTGACGTCGCTATGACGCTGCACGACCCGCCCCCTTAATAAGGAGGCGGGTCGCAGGGCAGGTGAGTGCATGTGAAGCTGGCGTAGCGATAATGTTCGCTACGCCAGCTATCATCATGATATCGCAGCTGCGTCGGGGGCAGGGACTATCGCACTCGGCATCGCAGCATCGGCTTGCAATGTCGTAGTGTGCAAAGTGCCCCTTAGGGTAGGCCCGGGGTCTCCCTGTGATCCAGTGGGTCCACTTCTAGCTCACCACAGCACCATCCCTGGTGGTGAGTCACAGGTAAGATCCTTCAGAGAAAGAAATGATCTTTGCAACTGCTCTATACAGACCTGTTTTATTTGGGTAAGAAATGAAATGTTGGGACTTATTTTTTTTCTATCCTAATTAAAGTGTTGTATAAATCATAAAACCTCAAGATATTATATTAGTCATTAATTCTCCCACAGTAAAAGTACCTTAATCTAAAATACTTACTGTCAATCCCCTACTGCCTTTAGCAGACGTCAGTGTCACCTGTAAAGCCGGCTTACATGTTCATTAATCCGACACACTCATACACTAATTTATACCGTTTCATCTCTTATGTGACAGTCTTATATGGTTAAAGCTCTCCGGATGACATGGTCCCACCCTTTTAAAAATAGTTTATGCATAATTAAAGGATAATTAAAGGATACCACACTTGTAAATAACGAGCCATTTTTTATTTTTATCTTTTACAATTCCTTAACTTAAGATCAACCAGAACAAACAAAAAAGGTAGAAGAAATCAGTCGTATTTTGTCATATCTTGATACTTACAAAATGGTCACAAAATATATAAAAGTATAAAGATACAACCCATGAATAAACAGGAGCTAGATACCATGGTTTTCGGACTATGTCTTTTAGTTCAGAACACCCAAAAATGTCACATATACACATTAAAAAGTATTGCATTGAGTTCCACATCTTCCATGAACATGTTTACTTTAGTAGCTTGTTTTATAATTGGTCTTTTTTCCACTCGGTTCATGGAAGATTGAGCTGCTTGACACCTTTCCAAAAAGATTAGTAGGTAACCCCAAGATTGGTAGGCAACCCCAAGATTGGTAGGTGTTACGAGGGGGACCCGGGGAAGCGTGCCAAGATGGGAAATGGACTGCTTCCGCCGGTCAAGGTCCACTGTGCGGTGTAAGGGACCGCCGCTATGGTGGGTGAAGAGTGAGCGGGTTGCTGCTAGCGATCGTCTGGAATGTCACAGACGATCTATGTACACCGATCTGCCCTAACCCCTGAGGGTTGTATGGCACAGATCTCAAGGCTCGGTGTACCTGTTGCACGGGGAAGCACAGAGGTGCCCACGCACGTGTGCCAGTGGAAGTCACGAGAATATGGCACGAGGGTAGCACAGAGGTGCCCACGCACGTGTGCTTTCAATAACCAGGTGAGTCCAATGGAGACTTGAGGAGCTCACCTGGGACAGGAACACGGCCTGTTGACGGGGGTACTGCCGGAGCAGCAAGGCAGGAACACGGCCTGCAAACGAGGTACTGCCGGAGCAGCAAGGGCCAAGCCCACAAGAGACAGTAATGCCTGAGCAGTGGCGTGGCAGCACGCTGCCAGACATCCAAACATAGAAGGACGGTCGCGCGCCGCCATGATGGCAGGGAGAGCTTTTAAGGAGGTGCAGCTCCACCCGAGGGCGGGCGCGAGGCGGAGATGACGGACTTGACCCAATCAGGGTCCACGACGTCCCAGCCTGGCCAGTCAGGATTCACCACGTCACCAGCCTTGTCATCAAGCCGTGTGACGTCAGTGAGCGAATAAGGACCCACCACGCATTGCACATGCTCACCCTCCTGCCTCTGGGAAATAGAGGCGGGATCCTCGGTCTCACAATGTGCAGAGATAACGGGAATCTCACTGCTTCCCTGAGCAGTAAACCTCTGCACATTGCGCAGCCTCGCAGACCTTCGGGGCCGCTGAGCAGGAGAGTCTGCGGCAGGCCAGGAATGGGAGACCGCTTCACTCCTTGTAACAGGAGAACCACTAGGTGTCACCCTTCTGCTGCCTCTCTGAGAAGGTATCTCCTGCACACTGCGCAGTCTGGCAGACCTTCGGCGCTGCTGAGCAGGAGTGCTCGTGGCAGGCAAGGAATGGGAGACTGCCTCAGTCCTTGCCTCAGGAGAGCCACGAGATGTAACAGGTAGGCAACCTCAAGATTAGTAGGCAAACCCAAGACTGGCAGGCAAACCCAAGATTGGCAGGTCACCCCAAGTATAGAAGGCAAACCCAAGATTGGCAGCCAAACCCAAACTTGGTAGGTGAACCCAAGATTTTAAGGCAACCCCAAGATTGGCAGGCAAATAAAAGATTGACAGCCAAACCCAAGATTGGCAGGTAAAACCAAGATTGGCAGGCAAATCCAAGATTGGCAGGTAAACTCAAGATTGGCAGGTAATTCAAGATTGGCAAGCAAATCCAAGATTGGTAGGCAAACTTAAGCTTGGTTGGCAACCCCAAAGATTGGCCGGCCAGTCAAAGATTGGCCGGCCAACCAAAGATTGGCCGGCCAACCAAAGATTGACCGGCCAACCAAAGATTGGCCAGCCAACCCAAGATTAGCAGGCAAAGTCAATATTGGCAGGCAAACCCAAGATTAGCAGCTGAATCCAAAATTGGCAGGCAAATACAAGATTGGCAGGCAAACTCAAGAGTGGTAAGCAAACTTAAGATTGGTAGGCAACCCCAAGATTGGCAGGCAAACTCAAGATTGGTAGGCAACCCCAAGATTGGCCAGCCAACCAAAGATTGGCAGTCAAAGTCAAGATTCGTAGGCAAACCCAAGACTGTCAAGCAAAAAAGTGATCAGGAGTCATCCAAACACCTGTTCAGTTAACTGGCATGAATCCTATAGTACATGACTGGGCTACGCTTGATTGTTCACTGGGACAACATTCACGACAACCTACTTCCCGTGGAGAGCTTTTTTACTGTTGGCATGCCAAGTGGTCGAGTTAGCAGAACTCACTAATTCCATGCCCAATTGGGTTAAGTCTTTGAAGAGATCCAAGCAGTGGTACCACTATGTTATAATATGCATGTTATACATTTATATGAAACTGATACTGTGAGATAAAAAACAATGTCCAAAAATCAGGATGTCGAGTTAGTTATGGTTACCTCTCTACACTAGTTAAAGGGACCTTAACAGCCATTTATGCTGCCCGAATTACAGGCCATGTGAATCAGAGAGAGGCTCCTGTTTTAACTGATAATCATATCAGCAGGGTCTGAAGATGTATCTTTCGACTATTGGGACGATTAGGTTTATACGATTAGACAAGATTTGGTTGTGCATGGAATGAAATCAGAAAAGTAATTGCTGCCCCCTGGATAAAACTTTTTGCCATCTGTCTATCCAAGCCAATTAACAGATTAAATAATAATATTTAACTTGAACAAGGAGCAAGAGAAAATATAAATTTGAAGCAATATGTGACTGATGGACCGATACACCAGACTTCCCGACCCGTGCCGTATTGGATACCAGATTAAGTCTATCCTGTCTTTCATCTGCATGATTGTGCTTTAAGACTAAGGGGTACTTTACACGTTGCGACATCGCTAGCATCGGATAGCGATGTCCAGCGCGATAGTACCTGCCCCCGTCGCACATGCGATATTTGGTGATGGCTGCCGTAGCAAACATTATCGCTACGGTAGCGTCACACGCACTTACCTGCCCTGCGACGTCGCGGTGACTGCCGAACAATCCATCCTTCAAGGGGGAGGTGCGTTCGGCATCACCGCGACGTCACCGAAACGTCGCTAAGCAGCCAGCCAATAGAAGCGGAGATGAGCGGGACGTAAACACCCTGCCCACCTTCTCCCTTCCGCATTGCCGGTGGACGCAGTTAAGGAGATGTTTGTCCCTCATGCAGCTTCACACACAGCGATGTGTGGAGCAGCAGGAACGACAAACAACATCGTACCTGCTGTCAACCCGATATTATGGAAATGAACAACGTTACACAGATCAGCGAGATTGTACGCTTCTGTGCTCGTTCATTGTTCCATCTAGGATTTACACGTTGCAATGTCGCTACCGACGCCGGATGTGCGTCACTAACGACGTGACCCCAACGATATAGTGGTTGCGATGTCGCAACGTGTAAAGTACCCCTAAGGTGTACTTTACACGTTGCGACATCGCTAGCATCGGCTAGCGATACTGAGCGCGATAGTACCCGCCCCCGTCGCACATGCGATATGTGGTGATTGCTGCCATAGCGAACATTATCACTACGGCAGCATCACACGCACATACCTGCTCGGCGACATCGCTGTGACTGCCGAACTATCCCTCCTTCAAGGGGGAGGTGCGTTCGGCGTCACAGCGACATCACCGTGACGTCAGTAATCGGCCAGCCAATAGAAGCGGAGGGGCAGAGATGAGCGGGACATAAGATCCCGCCCCTTATTCTCCCTTCCGCATTGCCGTCGGGATGCAGGTAAGGTGATGTTTGTCGCTCCTGCGGGTGTACACACAGCGATGTGTGGAGCTGCAGGAACAACAAACAACATCGTACCTGCGGTCGACCCGACATTATGAAAATGACCGACGCTACACAGATCACTGATTTTCGACGCTTTTGCAATCGTTTATCGGCGCATCTAGGATTTACACGTTGCGAGGTCGTTACCGGCCCCGAATGTGCGTCACTAACGACGTGACCCCGATGATATTTCGGAAGCGATGTCGCAACGTGTAAAGCCCCCCTAAAAGTATACGATAGATGGTAGGCTCTGTGTGGGCGACTGATACGGTGCATAGCCGCATACAGACATCTGTGCCAATCGTTTTCGTTGGCCACGGCTCTACTAACTCGAGCAAGACAGCATCATATATTTCTATCAGGTTATCATGTTTTGGGTCGGAAGACCCGCGGCCAATCCGTGCAGGGACAAGAAGGATTATGAAAAGAAACAGATTTTTTGTTGGACAAAAGATGGGCCACATAATTATAGACAGAGAGCGCACATAAAAAAACGAGGTAGTGCTGGCTCTAACAGGGGGTACTGGACCACGGACTCGGAATCCAGTGGATCTGAGGACGTGATCTCGGGCCCCTCTAGTATTAATCCCCATGGTGCTGCACCCACCACCCCTTTAGGAAACGGATCCGACGGGGGGGCAGGAAAAGGCACACGGGGCAGAGGTCGCAAGAGGAAGTCTGTAACTTGGAGGAATTAAGTTTCCAATCTACTTCTTGTCCCCCTACCGATGCGATCATCAATCTAACATCCCATACTCTTACTCCAGATATGGTCTCTGTATTAATTAAAGGTTTTAAATATTGCATTCCGGAAAAGTTCGATTTTGCTGAGTTCAAGATTGATCTTTTTAAGGCTATTAGAAAGATCCATCTGCACAAACATTTCCAAATGGCGCCTAATACAGCCCATACAGCGCCTGCTGGACATGTTCCGTGCAGTATAGCTGATTCTCGGACCGGTCTGATAGGGGCTTTTGATTCTGGGATCCTTCAAGACGCTGAGTTGTTGCTCAGCTTGAATGAGCCAAATGTTTCAACTGATATTGTGGGTCCCAGCAATAGTCCAGGTTTGGAAAGGTTTACTAAGGGGATAAAATCGGATTTTTGTCCCCCTACTGTACCTGGAAATTTGATTGATTTATATCAGGAAGCTGTCTTGAAGGATGTCGAGTCATTGGTGTACGCCAGGCCGATCCAGAATCTAAGTCAAAAAGAACAGGCTGCGATATGTATCATGCAGGGTTGGGAGGACACGGTGTTCCGCGAGGCTGACAAGGGGGGCAACGTTGTCCTCCTTCCTAAACATGATTACATCCAGGAATGCAATAGACAATTAATGGACAGATCTACCTATTGTCCTCTTCCTGCAAATCCTATTCAAGATTTTAAGAAATCTTTGGTGCGGTTGCTGGACGAATACATGGGGCTGGGTTTTCTGTCTCGCTCACAGGCTGATAAACTAATTCCTCCTTTTCCTACAAAGCCCCACTGGTATTGCATACCAAAGATACATAAGAGCAGGGATAATCCACCTGGTCGCCCAATAGTGGCCGGCATCGGCTCTTTAACAGAGCCTTTGTCGCACTATTTGGACTGGCTGTTAAGACCAATTATGAGTCATATCCCCTCTTATGTCAAGGATAGCAGTGATTTTTTAACACTGCTAAAGGGTATGACATGGCAGGAGGGCTTTGCTTTAACCTCGATTGATGTGGAGAGTCTGTATACCCGCATTCCTCAGAATTTGGGTATACAGACTGTTAGGGATTTGGTGGCGCAGACTGGAAAAGATGCCTTGTTTTGCAGTTTCATTGAGGAAGCCCTTGATTTCGTTTTATCTAAAAACGCTTTCATGTTTTTGGACCGTTGGTACTTGCAGTGCAGGAGTACCGCTATGGGTACCCCTGTCTCTTGTGCCATGGACAATATTTTTTTGGGCTCCTTTGAAAGCAAATATGTTTTTTCTGACACCAACCCTTTTTTGAAATACATTCGCCATTTTTTGAGGTATGTGGACGACATATTCATGGTGTGGGCTGGCACTGAGGTCCTTTTTGCAGATTTCGTGTCCTATCTCAACACCTGTAACACCATGAATATGTCCTTTACTTCCTCATATGGTGGCGATACTCTCAATTTTTTAGATATTGAGGTTTCTATCAAGGAGGGCGATATTTGTACAAGGTTGTTCAGAAAGCCGACGGCATCAAACTCCCTTCTTCATTATCAAAGTGCCCACCCCCTCCACATTAAGACGGGTTTGCCCTACAGTCAATTCCTGAGAGTACGTAGAGCAAACAGTTCAGAGGAATCTTTTTTTCAACAATCTCAGGAGTTGAAGATTAGATTGCATCAAAGAGGTTACCCAAAAAAACTGATTGATTCAGCCTGTGAGAGAGCTAGATCAGACGGCGCCACGTCTGTCCGTAAAGACCGCACCGGAAAATGTGTTGACAATTTGGGTAGGTTTGTCTTTAATTTTAAATTTGGACCTCTGGAGCATGCCATTAGAACTGCTCTTTGCAGAAATTGGCATATTTTGAAGAATGATCCGGCTTTATCTGACAGGACAATGTCCAATCCTTTGGTATCGTTCAGACGATGCGGCAATTTGCGGGACAGACTTGTGAGGAACAGACTTACCAATTCGACAACCTGGCTAGACAAATGCTGCCCACCAGGGAATTACCGGTGCAGTCAGTGTCGTTTTTGCAGCCAGCATTTAAAAGGTCGCTCCGTACAAGTCGGCCCGCACTTGCACACTGTCCATCAATTCATCTCATGCAAAACCAAGTTTGTGGTCTATGTGGTGCTCTGCCCTTGTGGCAGGTTCTACATAGGCAAGACTATAAGATGCTTATATGTGCGATTCAGGGAACATTACAGTTCAATAACATCAGGGAAAGGTTCTCCCAGATTAATTTCCCATATCCAGGATTGTCATGATGGTGACCCCGACATTTTGCGTTTTGCCGGCCTTAAAAAGGTCTCCCTCCCTTTGAAGGGGGGCGACCTGCACAAATTGTTGCTACAAGAGGAGGCTAGGTTAATTATTAATTATGGGGCACAGGGCCCCCAAGGGTTAAACGATCGTGTGGATCTATCTGTGTTCCTATGATAGTTCTGCCTGTCTATCACCCATTGCTTCATTTTATTCAAGTGTGTCCCTTTACATGTTTAATATCTGTGTTCCTATGATAGTTCTGCCTGTCTATCACCCATTGCTTCATTTTATTCAAGTGTGTTCTTTTACATGTTTAAAATTTGTTGTAAATTCATGCATGGAAATGGATACATGTATTTTATATGCATACACAAATCTCCTATTTGTTTTTATGTGGTCTGGGGCAATCTGTGAGCAATCCTTTAAAAGGGGAGTAGCCATAGCTCCACATGTGGACCTGTGGAAGCCCAATTTGGGCGAAACAGCTGTCGTCCATTCTTGAGGAGCCAGCTCACAGTGTGTCTCCAGCCCTCCACTCTGCACGTGTTTGAATAAAGAAATCCTTCACAGCGGATTGAGTGCGGTCTCTTTCTACTCTCACGCTTCATATTCATAAAATACAATATACTGTCAAAAAGACTGTTTGTTATTCTCCAAAGTAAAAAATATTTAAATAAATTATCTGATTTAAAAAAAATGGATGGGTATGATGCAACTAGTCCAAGAGGCAGGTCCCCAGCATCTTCTCCCCGCCCCACACCCCTAGACTAATCAGTCTTACCTTACACACAAACATAGGGTGAGACCTGTCAGTGTCAGGGAGTTGGGCGGGGAGAAGCCGCTGGGGATCGGCCTCTTGGACTAGTCGTCCTATTCACATTGTGCCTGGCTTTGAAAAGTAAAATTAAAGAGATTGATCCACTTCCAACATTTAGCAGTAACATATATGATTGATGGCAGTTCTACCACCGGTACCACCACTACAGTGGTAAGCTACTGTCCCCTGTTTGATTCATGCAGTGGTCAAGCAACCTATACTCACCTCCCAGACCAGAGCCACTACTGCGTTCCCAGCCAATTTGCTGGCATCAAGATCAATGAGGAGCATGACTGCTGATCAGCTATAATCTACTTATTCTGTCCGAACAGGAAGACAAATTTTGAATGGCATAAAAAGGGTGAAGGCAATCAACAGCCACTGATTGCCTGCCATGGTCCAGAATGGATGTTGATTCCAGAAGACTACAGGGGGATGCAGTAAAAATGTGCCAGTCCGCCAGATGAGAATAGTTTTTTTGCTGTTTTCGCTTTGTTTTTAAACCACTCTCGGTCCATTAAAGGGGTTGTCCACTAATTGGACAACATCTTCCAATTCTCCAAGTTTGGCCCCATTGAAGTAAAAAAAGCCTATACTCACGTCCCGCGCCAGCGCAATTCTAGCGATGACGGTTCTCACGTTTCGAGGCTCATGTGAGATTGTTACGTCACGCAATCCCAGTGCCAAGTCACCGCCAGCTTCTCTCTCCTTGCCTTCAGACGAATAAGTAATCAATAGGAAGTGAAGAGTTGTGGCTGCTGCTCACTTCCTATTAATTACTTATACATCCAAAGGCAAGGAGAGAGAAGTCGGCGATGACTTGGCACTGGGCTCGCGTGATGTAACTGTGCCGCCCCTGTGGAAGCAGCCGGACTGCTAGGATCCGGGTTCATTTTGGCTCGAGGGTCTCCGGACCCGGGGGTCGTGCGGCCACTCAAATGAAAGGGGATATTTACAGGGGAGTTGTTATGTAGTTCGTGACGCCACCCGTCGTGTACGGTAATTTGGGGAGTACCGCCGCTGCTGTTGGGAGTACCCGGGGTGATGAAATGGGGCAGCAAGGTGTCATAGCCCTCCACGGGTAGGGGAGATTCCCCCAGACTCGGTGACGGGGTGCCGTGGGGTGCAGGGGTCACTCTCGTACTCACTCAGTTGATAAGCAGACGCTGACAACCGGGTAAACCAAGTCTCTGAATACCGCTGCCACTGAGGGGAGCTCGTCTGGGTCCCATCCCCAATGGTGCTGCCTGGTGATCCGTGACCTGCCTCCTGGCACTTAGTTTGACTTCAACTTGGTGGCACGGTAGCATGGAACTAGCCGGGCCCCGCTCTCTACTATGGCTAAGTATGGGAGCTTGCTCTCAGGGCTCACGCTTGGGATTTTCTGGACCGTTTTGGATTGGAAAGTCCTATCCCCCTTGTTGCGCTAATGCCCCGATTCTGGAGCGGGTGGGAACAGATCACGAAGGCTCCGTTCTCCTCAGGTGAATTATCGGGTTGCCTGAAGCTACTCCTCAACCTAGGTTCTGTGTACCCCATTGTGCCTTCGGTCCCGGACCGGTGACAGTGCTAGGCTGCCGGCTGTCCTCGACAGGTCCAGGCACCTCGCCACAATTCCCTGCGACCGGGGGTCCAATTCCTCTAGGCCCAGACCACCATCTGCAACCTAGACAGTTCCTTTAGGAGCCACCGCTCCCGACTTCCTCTGAGCTCCTCACAGCTCGAGGGCTACTACCCAACTACCTCTCTACTCACTGACTGACTACACTCCTCACTTCCCCCTCCTGACCCCCAAGTGGGTGACTCTATTCCACTCAAGCCGTCCACTGGTGTGTCTGTGGGTGTGGTGCAGGGTGTATCTAGGATTTGATTTACTGTTGGAGGCAATACCATTTGATAAGGACCCAAAACCTTGAGGGAGGTGGAATACCGCACGTAAGGGCAGCTTGTGCAGTACCCTGTGACGACCTGATAGTCCAGGGGCGTCACAGAACAACCTCACTTGAGCCTCGGGAATGCGAGCGCCAACACCACTTGAATGCCACTGGCACGGGAGAAGAGTGTAAGATTTTTTTATCTCAATAGGACCAAACATGGCGCATGAAAAGGGGTTGACCAAGTAGTGGACAACCCCTTTAAGCATGAATTATAAAGGAGAGGACAACCTCCAAACAAAAAAAACATTATTTAGGCCTTAATTTTGTCTACTTTGTTGAGGGAGTTCTAGTTTTTTGTCAGCGAGAACCATAATCTTAGCTTGTCAGTAGTCATTGACCCATAAATGTAAGTACTTTTTTATAATTTTTATCTACATATTTTGGTGATTCTTTCATTCTTTATTACTCCATGTCGTATATCTTTATCTTCCACCTTTGTTGAAAACCAAAATAATCTACGCACTTTACAGCTTTTATACTTGGTTACCGTCCCTTGATGGGTCGTCTTGTGGATATAACCTTTTATAAAAATTATGATTGATACTTAAGCCTCTGTAATTATTACTGAACATCTGTAATTACGAGTTACTTTTTTATATGACTGAAGGATAAATTAATTGGATATGACGACAGCACTTTCATGATTTACTACTCTTTATAGGGAAGTAATTTTAGAAATACATGCGTCATGTAACCTATAATTACAAAATCACTTTTTATTACTTACCAAGTTAAATAAATATATTGATAAATTCACATTGAGATCGATAAACGATAAAGATTAAGAAAAGTGAAGGGTTTAGTCTGCAAAACACCTTATATATAAGATATCAATCCATACAAATTAAAGGAAAAACACAAAGTAATGGCAAAATAAAATACCTATACATTTATTGGAGGAACCTTAAAAAAATTCTACCTGCAGTATACATTTCAGTTTTTTAGTTGGGGGCCCACTAATCAACTATACGCAAATATTACATTCACAAATTTAGCTATTCTTCTGGGTAGTTTGTAAAATGAATGATTAGATGGTCCCTTTGTTCATAGTGAAACAAGTGTATTGTGCCAACTACTGATCAAGTTTGGGGGGTAAGTGACATACTACTGCAAAGGGGCCCACCGGAGGATTCTCCGCTTCTCATGTGGGCCAGTCCAAGCCTGCCTATACCCAGTTCTCTCATCAATTTCAGTTACAGAACACTATAAAAAATAATTGGGGGTTTGACTAGAAGAAACCATTTTGATGTCATTGGGATCTATCACTCTTTGGTTGATATAAATGTAAAGGTACCGTCACACTAAGCAACATCGCTAGCAACATCACTGCTGAAGCACAACTTGCTAGCGATGTTGCTGTGTGTGACATCCAGCAACAACCTGGCTCCTGCTGTGAGGTCGTTGGTTGTTGCTGAATGTCCTGGACCATTTTTTAGTTGTTGCTCTCCCGCTGTGAAGCACAGATCGCTGTGTGTGACAGCGAGAGAGCAACAACTGAATGTGCAGTGAGCAGGAGCCGGCATCTGCGGACACTGGTAACCACGGTAAACATCGGGTAACCAAGAAGCCCTTCCCTTGGTTACCCGATATTTACCTTCGTTACCAGCGTCCGCCGCTCTCGCGCTGCCAGTGCCGGCTCCCTGTGCCTGCACTGTGTGTGAGAGCGGCGGACGTTGGTAACGAAGGTAAATATCGGGTAACCAAGGGAAGGGCTTCTTGGTTACCCGATGTTTACCGTGGTTACCAGCATCCGCAGAAGCCGGCTCCTGCTGCCTGCACACGTAGCAGAGCACACATCGGGTAATTAACCCGATGTGTACTGTGGCTAGGTGTGCAGGGAGCCAGCGCTAAGCGGTGTGCGCTGGTAACCAACGTAAATATCCTGTTGGTTACCCGATATTTACTTTAGTTACCAAGCGCAGCATGCTTCCACATGTAGCGACGCTCCAGCGATCCCTGCCAGGTCAGGTTGCTGGTGGGATCGCTGGAGCGTCGCTTAGTGTGACATCTCACCAGCGACCTCCTAGCAACTTACCAGCGATCCCTATCAGGTTGTATCGTTGTTGGGATCGCTGGTAAGTTGTTTAGTGTGACTGGGCCTTAAGAAACTGTTATATAGGTCATGGGGGGGAATAGATTGTCTGGGACAGAAAAATCTCTTACCATCCCTGGCAATGTACTGAAATCACTGGACACCCGGTGAGATTCTTGTGTACCATGTAACGCTTCCCTGATCTCAGATCACAAGGTCACAGTTGAGACTTAGAACAGACAGTCCCTTCGAGTTCTCATTACCTCTATCATATTGCTTTATAGTACTTATACCATCAATTTCATCATTAATTTGTGATCTTTTTACCAATTTAATTCAGAAAAGTGGTGACACAAATGTTTAGTAAATTCTTAGAAAGTTAGATTTAATGCTCAAAATTCTTCCAAAAACCACCTTTCTATACTCGGGATAACTTGGTAATCAGGAGCTTGTTGTAGTCCTCGGCAAGCCTTGCAGTAGTGGTTGTCCCATCCAGTTTCTCTTCTCACATTATAGTGAGATCGCCAGTTAAAATACTTTTTGTATTTCTCTTCATCCCTATCTAGCTCGAAAAGATAGGAAGCCAGCTCTTTTGGGCTTGAGAAATCATCTACATGAATAAAGGCATCTCCAGGAATGAAACGCTCATAATTTGCTCGTGGTGGACCTAACACAACAGGTACAGCCCATGAATCAAAAGCGTTGGACCAAAATTTTTCAGTAATATAGTCCTTAAAGATTGTGTTTTCAAATGCTAAGTAAAATTTGTACGTGGAAATAGTTTTATAAAAGTCATCCCAAGAAAGTTTCATATGTTTCTTACCATAGACATCAATCGAAAGGTATTTTTTAAGTTTTCTGTAATATATAGTACGTGCAGCACCTGGGTACCACTGGCTAACCACCCAAGCAACTAATTTAGTCTTGGCAGGGATTGAGAAGCTATAAGGATTCTTCAAAGCCTCAGCTCGACCGTAGGGTCTGTAGACATCCGAGTCTTGGCGAAATGTCATAGTCATGTTAAACAAGTTATCCAAGAAATGAAGATTTTTAATAACTACTGGTGGTTCCATGTTGAACCAAACCCAACGTTGATGATGAGGACGTGGTTCTTGTGGTAAAGAAGCTCTATCGTACATAATGTCCACATGGTGGATAACAACAGCATCGGAAACGTTATACAAGCTCCTGTTAGCCGTTAGTTTGCATCCAGAGATACCGTAGACACTCTGACAAGTGTCTAATGGAAAGGTTTGTGCAAAAGGAAATACCCACACGAGAATAAGAAGCTCCTTCTCTATTTTTGGTGAGGAAATTACGGAAGTGTTCAGAGATTGATCAGTGGTTTTATGGAGGATCTCTGTTGGCTTACATTCTAAGTCCACCGGTTGTTTCAGTGTTCCCAAATTCCACGAAAATAAGATCAACATGAAAAGAACAGGGACAAAGATGATAAAACCGCGATGGTTGCATAGGTACAAAATTGTATTTAATCTGTAAAAAAATGAACAAAAACTCATTCAAAATACTTTTTGAAGATAGAAGCAGAATTAACATTTTTAGACAACTGCAGGTCTCCTAACAAATGGAGGTTAACAGAATTAATATGTGCAACAACCAGGGAAATAAAATTCTCTTTCCCGTTACTAAAAAAAGATATAATAATGGTCAGTCAACAATATTTGCTTCTCAAGCTGGCCATACAGATTGGATAAAACTCAGATGACTTCTATGGCAAGATATTATGATAAATGCTGTAAAAAAAATATATAAATAAATAAAAATACCAGAATTGCTATATTTTGTGGTCTCACCTTTCCAAAAAGTTAGAATGAAATGATAGTAAAAAGTCATATTTAACATAAGTTTATAACTATAAAACCTCCAGCTCACCTCATAGAAAAATGAAACCAAATAACCAATAAAATTGACTGTAAATTCATTTTTTTTATCATTTTTTTTTAATTAAAAATAAATATTATCGTCGTAATCATATAAATTTAACTTTAATTTTAACTATATAGTTTATGCCATAAAAAAATCAGAAAACTATGGAAATATATATTTTTTTATTATTTTTCAATAAATGATTGTCGTATGGTAAATGAAATGGTGTATAGAAATCAGTCATCTTGCAGAAACACAAGTCGTCATATAGTTACGTTGATGGAAAAAAAGGTATGTCTCTTAGAAGGAGGAGATGGAAAAGATGAAGTAATAAAAAAAAAAGAACTTACATTTTTTGCAAAATCTTTTTGAAAACAAAAATGGGTGAAGTAAGCATGGTGTGACCTTCGAGGAACCTGGAAGAAGAAGCATCCTCCGAGTCAATATCGGTAGTGTCTCTCCTTCTGAACAAGCTCATTCTAAATGCTCGGGACTTATGACTAGAAATGTATTTGTATGAATGTGAAGTTAAATACAGCGTCATTAGAGGGCAGGATAAAGACCTCAGTCATCAAAGGTTTCAGAGTGACACTGGAACATTCATAATTAATCTTATAAACCACGAGCCGGGCCCCAGCCTTCCCACCCATGCTTCTGGCCATTTAATGATTTCTTTTACAACCTGTAAATTATCCAGGATTGGTTCAGGTCTGTCATACAGGGCGGTTGGCCCGGTCCACTATACTTACAAAGGATCACAGTTAGGCGCTTCAAGAAAGATTTTGATGTTACAAACATGCTCCGACATTAACTTCCAATGACCAGTTACTTCACAGGTCCTAAAATGTTTGATGATACTTTTTTTTGTAAGGGGTTGTAGCCATACTTCGCAATTCAACACCCTGTTTGTGTTTATTTAGTTTCACTTACAGATTAGTGATGGGGGTGTCTCATAGACACTTGCCATTACTAATCCAGGACTAGTGGCTCCTGTGGGCTTCCATTAACTCCCTCATTACCCCGATTGCCACCGCACAAGGGCAATCAGGAAGAGCCAGATAAAGTGCCAGGACTGTCGCATCTAATGGATGTGGCAATTCCGGGCGGCTGCTGACTGATATTTTTAGGCTGGGGGTGCCCAATAACCATGGGTATCCCCAGCCTGAGAGTACCAGCCCCCAGCTGTCGGGCTTTAACTGTGCTTGTATCATAATATGAGGGAATCTTACACCATTTTTTTTATTTATTTATTTTAGTGTACGATATAGACCTGCCCACCGGCGTCTGTGATTGGAAGCCTCAGACAGAGGCTTGTCTGGCTGCAACCATTCACAGATGCCACCAGTGGGCGGGGGAAGCAGTGAATATGTATGAGCCTATTGAGCGGCTCAGGAAGAAGAATGAGCGGCAGCAGGAGCATTGTGACAGCCGCCCCGGTGACTCGGTAAGTATGAAGAGCTTGCTCCTACCCCTTTGCGCCAGATTCTGGTCCCCATAGACTATCTTTGTGGTCACCACAAAGATATAGCCAAAAAAACCTGCAACATGCACACAGTAAAAATAAAATCTCATAGACTTTGGTGGAGAAGGAAATGCATGCAGTTGCCAAAACGCAGCAAAAAATGCAGTGTGCACACAAGACCTAAGGCTATGTCCGCACTTTGCGTCGTCCTAGTTGCAGTTCAAAACGCATCCTCTGGCAGTAATTGATGTTGCCCAAAATTGCTTTGGACCATAAATTAGCGCTAAAAACTCATGCGTATTTTACGCATTTTAGATGCGTTTTTAGCGCTTTTTACATGCTTTTCAATTGCGTTTGGAGAGATGCGTTTTGAACATAAAGACACTGATAAATAAAGTTGAAACAGTCAAACACAATGAAAAAAGGGGAAAAAAAGGAACACATTTATATTTATTTGAAAAATAATGAAAATAGATATATTTTATAAAATTATAGCGATAATATACTATTTATCGCTAAATTAGCAATAAAATTACATTTTTCAAAAATGTAATTGTCGAAAATGTGTCTGTGTAAAGGGACATAACAAATCTTTATTTTGATGTCCAAAAAGCATGCGTTTTGTTAGTCCAAAACGCATGATTTCTGCACCTTAAAAGCAGTTAAAATGCTGGAATTTTGATTTAACTTGCGTTTTGAAACATCTCATTGACTTCAATGTTATCAAAACGCTGCAGAAATGGCAAAAACAATTGACATGCTGCTTCTTTGAACGCATGGTTTTTGCCACAAAATATGCAAATTAAACGCAGCATTTGGAAACACAAAGTGTGGACAGAAAATCATCATTTTCCATAGACTATTATGGAAAATCAAAACGCATGCTTTTTGGCATGAAAATGCTGCAGTTCAAAACGGACCTAAAAAGCACCTGAAACGCAGGTGGAAACGCAAAGTGCGGACACAGCCTAAGACTATGTTCACACCACAATTTGATGTTGCGCAACACACGTGGCTGATGCACCTTGGCCTGAGGCTGGGGCTATGTAGTGACGTGTGTAAAAAACGAATAATAGGAAAGTGACAGTTGCATGTGACTTGTATTGAAGTCTGTGGCAAGTGTGTTGTTTGCGGTGACAGAAAATCAATCCCGGTGACTATATCCAATGCTGAGATTGCAATGTGTGGCTGATTGGGGGGTCTCTTAACCCAAAACTTACAGCCTCATAGACAGATATAAGCTGTAAGTATACCACCCATGAAATACGCCCATCACCCCTTACCATAGGCCCCTTACCACTTAGCCTAACCCGTACCAATGATATATCTGCCCCTGAGGTAGAAATGAGCCCTTTACCACTTGGCACCACCTGTACCAATGATATGTCCACCACTGAGGTAGAAATGGGCCCCTTACCAATTATCCCCACCTGTACCAATATGTTCACCCCTGAGGTATACATGGGCCCTTTACCACTTGGCACCACCTGTATCAATGATATGTCCGCCCCTGAGGTAGAAATGGGCTCCTTACCACTTGGCACCACCTGTATCAATGATATGTCAGCCCCTGAGGTAGAAATGGGCCCCTTACCACTTGGCACCACCTGTATCAATGATATGTCCGCCCCTGAGGTAGAAATGGGCCCCTTACCATTTGGCCCCACCTGTACCAATGATATGTCTGCCCCTGAGGTATCAAGCTGAAACATTAGAGAGCGCAAAATAGGGCTTTACCAGATAAATAGTGCGTTAAATAAAATGAAACCACTCACCTGGCAGGGTTGTGACAGGCACAACTCCTATAAAGGTATATAATTAACCCCTTCACGACCATGGACGGATCTTTCCGTCATGGATCGTGTCCCGGTAAGCCCCGCCCCCTGCCGCGGGCAGGCGGCGTGGATCGGCACACATATCAGCTGTTTTCAACAGCTGACATGTGTGCCTACATGTTCCGAGTGGAATCGCATTCCACCCGGAACATTAACCCCTTAGATCTCGCTGCCAAAGTCTGGCAGCGAGATCTATATGCACGCGGCCATGTTTTTTACTTACCGCCGCCCCCTCCGGACGTCCCGTGAGTGATCACGTGACGTTCGGTGGTTGCCATCGTAGCACAGGGTCATGTGATGACGCCTGATGCTATGAAGTTTCACTTTCATTCTTCCTCGGCACGGAGCAGAGGAAAAAAGAAAGTGACTATTTCTGCTGTTTACAGCGGTATAGCTGTGATCAGCAGATAGCGATCAGCAATCGGATTGCTGATCGCTATAGCCCCCTAGGGGGACTAGTAAAATAAAATAAAAAAAGTAAAAAAAAAAGTTTTAAAAAATTAAAAAAAAAACCAAAAAACCTAAAAGTTCAAATCACCCCCCTTTCCCCCCATTGAAAATTAAAGGGTTAAAAAATAAATAAATATACACATATTTGGTATCGCCGCGTTCAGAAATGCCCGATCTATCAAAATATAAAATCAATTAATCTGATTGGTAAACGGCGTAGTGGCAAAAAAATTCCAAACGCCAAAATTACGTTTTTTGGTCGCCGCAAGTTTTACGCAAAATGCAATAACAGGCGATCAAAACGTAGCATCTGCGCATAAATGCTACCATTAGAAATATCAGCTCGAGACGCAAAAAATAAGCCGTCACTGAGCCATAGATCCCAAAAAATAAGAACGCTACGTGTTTCGGAAAATGTGTGTTGACACTATTGTTGATTTCCATGGTCCTGAGGAAGGGGATATGATCCCAGAAACGCGTCGATCTGTAAAATAAAATAGTAATATTAATCAAAACTTCTTCGCGTTGGTGGTAGCGCGGCAATACATCCATTCTTTCTCCAGTGTCTGCCCCTGAGGTAGAAATGGGCCTCTTACCACTTGGCCCCACCTGTATCAATGATATGTGCGCCCCTGAGGAAGAAATGTGCCCCTTACCACTTGGCCCCATCCGTACCAATAATATATCCGCCCCTGAGGTTACAGATCCTAGTGGGACACAATAGGAAATCACTATATGGGGTCGTAGGGTAGAACCGCGATATCAGGGTCAGGAACATGTGGCCGTGTGGCCCTAAAATAAAATAAAGGCCCGTGGATGACATATATTATTGCCATGGTGATACCTGCAGATGCGTGACAAGCCCTAATCAAGACTGGGTGCACCATGGCCGCTGTCGGTGCACAGTTATGCTTTGGCTGTCATTAGGGGGAGGACACTGACATTTTTTTTTTCTTTTTAAACGCAAATAGAGATATAGTGAAAGGCATAATTTACACAATTTGGAGCCAGGGTCTGTAGTCAACAAATGACAGATCCCAGTGTAATCTTAACAGTCTGTTCTGGACACTGAACACGTGATAATATAATTATCAGCTCAGTAGTCTGGAATTTGCTTTGACTAGAGTAAACTACAACTACCAGCATGCATTGCGCACACCGCGTGATCACGTGATCCGGAAGTGTTCACTGAGCGCCTAGCAACGGCACACGGGCTCGGCGGTTGCCCCAGCAACCAGAGACGCAGAAGTCGTTCACACAGGCGGCGGCTCTGATCCAGTCGATCACCAGGGAGTTCTCTCTGTGTAAGGATCAGTGAAGATGTCGGAGACTCCGGCCGAGGTGGCGCCTGATCCCCGGGAGCTGCAGATCAAATATGCCAAAGCCTATTTACTGCAAGCGGGTCCGTCCGGAGTCAGCCTGTGAGTGCGGGGGTTATATATGGAACAAAAGGCAGGTCAGGCATGCTGGGATTTATGGTTCCACATATACTGGACCACAACTCAAGGGGGAGAGCAAAAAACGTAAAAGTAGTGGAGTTGCCCATAGCAACCAATCAGATTGCTTCTTTCTTTGTAGAGTTGCTTTGTGAAAAATAAAAGCTGGAATCTGATTGGCTGCTCTTGATAACCCTGCTCTGTTACTGTGCAGCAGTTTTGTTATATCCGCATTGCTGAGAAGGAGCACCTGTTAGGCTGCTTTCACACATCAGTTTTTTGCAATCAGGCACAATTTGGCGCTTTGCAGAAAAAACGCATCCGGGGTTTTTTTGCCGCCGGATGCTTTTTTTCCTCATAGACTTGCATTAGCGCCGGATTGTGCCGCATGGCCTTGCGTTGCGTCCGTTTTTTGCCGGATGCGGCATATTTAGCCAATGCGGCGGCCGGATGGAACGTTGCTTGCAGCGTTTCTTGTCTGAGGCGAAAACACGCATTGCGCCGCATCCGGCGCGATGAGGCGCGATTTACAATGCAAGTCTATGGACGCCGGATGCGGTTTTTTGAACTGCGCATGCTCAGTATCAAACCGGATCCGTCAAAAAACGGATGGGCCGCATGGAAAAACTTATGCAACGGATCCGTTTTTTTTGCCGCATCCGTTGCATAGATTTTTGAGCCGGATTGTGCCTGATGCAAAAAAACTGATGTGTGAAAGCAGCCTTACCTGGAGGCATTGTACAGTGTGTATGGACCAAACGGGGGTCTCTGGGCCCACACTGAGCAGGATATCGGCACAATCCGCACACACACCATACAATATTATCATGCGACCGCAGCCTGTGGACGAATTCAGACATCTGTGTACAACCACAGCCTCATCCATAATACAGGGAGTCTATGAGGCTGCGGAGATCAGATCAAGAGACCCCCGGCCGGCCCGGACAACGTGCTCCATACTGGACGTCTGAATTCGGCCTCAGGTATCGGTAACAAGATGGTATAATATGGTCCATGAAGGAACGTGGCATCTGGACGGTCACAGATATCCTGATCCGTATATGGCACAATATGAAATTTAAGGCCCCGTTACACGCAACGACATCGCTAACGAGATGTTGTTGGGTGGTCACAGAATTCGTGACTCACATCCAGCCTCGTTAGCGATGTCGTTGCGTGTGACACCTACGAGCGACCGCTACCGATCAAAAATACTCACAAGATCATTGATCGTTGACACGTCGTTCATTTCCAAAATATTGTTGCTGCTTCAGGACGCAGGTTGTTCGTCGTTCCTGAGGCAGCACACATCGCTACGTGTGACACCCCGGGAACGACGAACAACAATGTACCTACCTGCGTCCTCCGGCAACGAGGTGGGCGTGTCGTTTATGCGGCTGGTCTCCGCTCCTCCGCCACTTCTATTGGTGGGCCGCTGTGTGATGTCGCTTTGACAGCGCACAAACCTCCCCCTTAAAAAAGAGGCTGTTCGCCGCCCACAGCGACGTCGCTAGGAAGGTAAGTATGTGTGACGGGTGTTAGCGATATTGTGCGCCACGGGCAGCGATTTGTCCTTGACGCACAAACGACGGGGGCGGGTGTGATCGCTAGCGATGTCGCTGCGTGTAAAGCCCCCTTTAGTCACCAAGTCCAAAAGAGAAATAATGAGATTTTTCCTAAAAAAGTAAAGAGAGGGAGACAGCGCGGCGCTGATCTAAGGGTAGTATTAGGTAAGAGTATGAATGGAATTGATAGATGCACTCACCTTATAGTCAGTGCGTCTAATCATATATGGTACTGATCGCTCCCAGTAGCCGGCCGCCGGGTGAAAAGCTGATCGCTCAGCTGCCGAGAATGTGTGCGGGGGGCGGAGCTGAGCGGGGCCATGGCGCTGAGGACAGGTGAGTGTGTGTGCGTGTGTATATACGTGCGGAGTGGAGTGCTGGAGGGGGTGGAGCCATGGCGCTGAGGACAGGCGGGTAGGTGAGTGTGTGTGTGTGTGTGTACACATGCGGAGTGGAGTGCGGGAGGGGGCGGAGCCGAGCGGGGAAGTGTCGGTCTCCCTGAACACGTGGCCAGGGTAAATATCGGGCAAAGCACTTTGCGTGGTTACCCGATATTTACCTTGGTTACGGGTGCAGGGAGCCAGAGAGAGCATGCGCAGTGAAATCCTAAGGATTCCGCTGCTCAAAAAAACGTTACATGCTGCGTTCCTCCCGCTGGGCGGAAGCAACGGAGCGTCGCCCAGCGGAAGCAACGCAGGTCCTTTTGGCACAATCTGTCACCCATACAAGTCTATGGGAAACAGCGGAATCCGTTAACGGATTCCGCTGTTTTCCAAAAGGGCGGATTGTGACGGAAGGAAAAGAACGCAAGTGTGAAAGTACCCTTATCCGTGATAACACACGGAGAACGGGAACTTTCTGCTCACTTGTCCCTGGCGTCGCTGTCCGTGGTGCTGATCTTCGGTCTCCGGTCCTGCCGACTCCCCGCTGCTGCTGCTTCCGGCCGCAGTGAAGTGAATATGCAATGAGCATAATGAGCGGCGGTCGGCAGCAAGTGACAGCAGCGGCAGAGACAGGAGGGCTGGAGAAGGTGAGTAAAGTTTTTTTTTTTCTCAAACGTGTGTTTTCTCCGGCACGTGTCACACAGAACACCTCCGTGTGGTCCGTTTGCATTCCATGTGACACCCGTGATGCCGGAGAAAAACGGACATGCTGAGGTGTGGAGCACACGGACACGCGTATGCTCCACACGTACACACGGTCTATGGCAGAGAACGCACGTGAGCGCAGACCCATTGATTTTAATGGGTCTACGTGTGCCCGTGTCTCCGGTACATGAGGAAACGGACCAAACACATGCCGGAGACACGGACGTGTGAAAGAGGCCTTAGGGGGTAATGATATGATAGCGGGAGTCTCATGCTGTGCATCACCACCGTGTGCAGCGCTATCACATCGCCCCATAAAAGGAATCCCCAACAGACGTGAAAAAGACGCTTTTTGGGCTTTATGGAAATGTCTGACTTTTAATGGCCGCTTTCTCAGCCCATACAGCAGATGTGCATGGGAAATAGAGGGAAAATAAACCTGAGAGACACTACTCAGAATGGTCTTGGATGAATAGGAGGAAAAAAAACGAAATCAGAAATATCACTCGGTCTTGTAGGGGTTAAAGAGCACTAGCATTTTAGCTATATAAACAAAGATGTTACCATAGCAACATGTGACCTCCCGCCATGTTTTTCTCCCACAGATATGATCACCTCTCGGCCCTTCTGTCCCGGATCTTGTCGGAGCGCCCCCCTAATGCCCTGGAGACACTGGAGCAGATGAGTGCAGAACTGCATTGGTCAAGACTGAACCGAGGCCTGGACTCGCTGCGCCCCCTGCCTGAAGACCCCCCCACTTTTAGTAAGGCAGAATCTCTTCGTTCGCTGTTCTCTCGAGGTGGAGGAGAAGCCGATGAGGCAGAAGGGGATGGAGAGATGGTGAGGAAATGATAGAGAAGGAATGCCCCGCACAGCATGAACAGGGCATGGTGGGGTCACATGTAGCAGAGCTCATTTTGTTGTTTGGATCATTTTAGAGCCCACCCAAATAACAAATGCAGTTTGCTCTCTGGAAGACCCAGCGCAACACTACACACCACGGTCGATCATCTCGGTGGCGTAGTGTAATATCACATTTACCCTGTAGTGGCCGCTCTAGGGCAAAATGTAAAAACACCCTCCGCGGTGCCCAGCGATTACAGCTGATTGCTGGGGTATCAGCTGCTCATCCCATGACTATCATCAGCATAGTGACGTACCGTCAATGGTGGCAAACCAAGCTGCCGCTATGGGACCGACCCCCCCCCCCCCTTTTCCTACCACCACCTAGCATCTCACTTTCACTGTATCAGCATTGCGTATGCCGATACAGTTGAAAGCATTGATGAGAGAGGGAACACTCTGATGTCTCTTAATACATCGGGTACGATGACGTGACTATTGCGCAGCCGATCTGCAAAAATGCTGAACACACGCTGCGGAGACCAGAGCAGCAAGGGAAAGAGGAGAGGGATTTTTTTTTTAAGTCAATGAGTACATTGGTGGAACACTATGGGGTGCATTGTAATACATAGAGGACTATGGGGTACATTATACATAGAGGACTATGGGGTGTATTATAATACATAGAGGACTATAGGGTGTATTATAATACATAGAGGACTATGGGGTGCATTATAATACATAGAGGACTATGGGGTGCATTATAGTACATAGAGGACTATGAGGTGCATTATAATACATAGATGACTATGGGGTGTATTATAATACATAGAGGACTATAGGGTGCATTATACTATATGGAGGACTATGTAGTGCATTATAATACATAGAGGCCTATGGGGTGCATTATACTATATGGAGGACTAGGTGGTGCATTATAATACATAGAGGACTATGGGGTGCATTATAGTACATAGAGGACTATGAGGTGCATTATAATACATAGATGACTATGGGGTGTATTATAATACATAGAGGACTATAGGGTGCATTATACTATATGGAGGACTATGTAGTGCTGCATTATAATACATAGAGGCCTATGGGGTGCATTATACTATATGGAAGATTAGGTGGTGCATTATAATACATAGAGGCCTATCGGGTACATTATAATACATAGAGGACTATGGGGTACATTATACTATATGGAGGACTATGTTGTGCATTATAATACATAGATGCCTATGGGGTACATTATAATACATAGAGGACTATGGGGTACATTATAGTACATAGAGGACTATGGGGTGCATTATAATACATAGAAGACTATGGGGTGCATTATAATACATAGAAGACTATGGGGTGCATTATACTATATGGAGGACTATGTGGTGCATTATAATACATAGAGGCCTATGGGGTGCATTATACTATATGGAGGACTAGGTGGTGCATTATAATACATAGAAGCCTATGGGGTACATTATAATACATAGAGGACTATGGGGTACATTATACTATATGGAGGACTATGTGGTGCTTTATAATACATAGAGGCCTATGGGGTACATTATAATACATAGAAGACTATGGGGTGCATTATACTATATGGAGGACTATGAGGTGCTTTATAATACATAGAGGCCTATGGGGTACATTATAATACATAGAGGACTATGGGGTACATTATAATACATAGAGGACTATGGGGTACATTATAATACATAGAGGACTATGTGGTGCATTATAATACATCTCTATGTATTATAATGCACCACATAGTCCTCTATGTATTATAATACACCCCATAGTCATCTATGTATTATAATGCACCTCATAGTCCTCTATGTACTATAATGCACCCCATAGTCCTCTATGTATTATAATGCACCACCTAGTCCTCCATATAGTATAATGCACCCCATAGGCCTCTATGTATTATAATGCACTACATAGTCCTCCATAGGGTGCATTATACTATATGGAGGACTATAGGGTGCATTATACTATATGGAGGATTATAGGGGGTGCATAATATTATATAGAAGACTATGTAGGGCCTTGCTAATATTTGGAGGGTTTTCTGTGGGGGCTATTAATATATCTGAAGGGGTATGAGGGAGCCTTTATTCTAGGGACTTCAGTAGGAGGAAAATAACTTTACACTGTAATGTTGTGAGATATGTTCCTATGTGCCCAGACAAATATTAATTTGTTTATTATTTTTCAGGGGGTGGGGGACAAATTACAACTTCTGGTTTCGGGCTCACATGATTTCTATGTAGGCCCTCCCCCTTATCAGTGCCAGCGGGTACTCAGTAGTTGTCCAGAAAATACATCCCTTTCACTCCTATGAAGCCCACCCATGGGCTGCAGCGCCGGGCTGTTGAACAAGGGGTCAAACAATTCTTAATGTAAAAAAAATTGTAAAAACACGGATTTCCCCTTTTTCCAAATTAAAAATAAAGAAAGAAAAAAACATATTTCTTTGTCGCTCCATTGGGAGACCCAGACAATTGGGTGTATAGCTATTGCCTCTGGAGGCCACACAAAGTATTACACTTAAAAGTGTAAGGCCCCTCCCCTTCTGGCTATACACCCCCAGTGGGATCACTGGCTCACCAGTTTTGTGCTTTGTGCGAAGGAGGCAACACATCCACGCATAGCTCCACTTTTTAGTCAGCAGCAGCTGCTGACTATGTCGGATGGAAGAAAAGAGGACACATATAGTGTCCCCAGCATGCTCCCTTCTCACCCCACTGTATGTCGGAGGTGTTTGTAAGGTTGAGGTACCCATTGCGGGTACGGCGGCAGGAGCCCACATGCTGATTCCTTCCCCATCCCTTTTTACAGGGCTCTGGGTGAAGTGGGATTTACCGGTCTCCAGGCACTGAGACCGTGCTCCATCTACAGCCCCTGGAGAAGATGCTGGATGGAGCGGAGTACATCAGGGACATGGCCCTGCTTCCTCAAGGTACTCTGTGTCCCCGTGCATTTGGCGCTCACACCGCAGCATGCTGGGTGTTGTAGTGCGCCGGGGGACATCAGCGCTGCGGCGCCTGTGCCATGGCCTCATTCAGCTTCGCTGAAGCAGGCTCACTTATGGGAATTGGTCGCGCCGGCCGCTGGGACTGCGGCGCGGCTGGCACTTGTAGTGCGCCGGGGACTTCAGCGCGGCCTGCGCTTTTACGGCGGCCGCGCTGATAACTAGAGTCCCCGGCTTTTGCGGCCTGCTTCCGTTCGTTCCCGCCCCCAGACCTGCCAGTCAGGAGAGGGGCGGGACGCTGGCCACTTCCAGGAATCGGTCGCGCCGGCCGCTGGCAGCGGCGCGGCTGGCACTTGTGGTGCGCCGGGGACTTCAGCGCGGCCCGCGCTTTTACGGCGGCCGCGCTGATAACTAGAGTCCCCGGCTTTTGCGGCCTGCTTCCGTTCGTTCCCGCCCCCAGACCTGCCAGTCAGGAGAGGGGCGGGACGCTGGCCACTTCTATGAATCGGGCGCCGGCCGCTGGAACTGCGGCGTGGCTGGCACTTGTGGTGCGCCGGGGACTTCAGCGCGGCCCGCGCTTTTACGGCGGCCGCGCTGTTAACTCGAGTCCCCGGCTTCTGGGCCTAGTCTCCCTTCGTTACCGCCCACAGCCCTGACAGTCAGGGTAGGGGCGTGACGCTGCATAGAGCAGAGCTGAGAGCTGGAGTATGTTTTGCATACTCCACCCCTCTCACTGTGTGCACTGTGAATCCGGATTCCCGCACTTTCTCAGGCACGCCCACGGCTTCCTTCTCTACAAGGACGCCGGCAGCCATTAGTGTCAGTTTCTGTACGATACAGAGACAAGCGTGGAAGACCCTGGCATTCTGATAGTCACACAATCGCTGTAACAGGCGTTAAGCAGCACCTGTGGTGCTTACCCCACTAGTGCAGAAGTGCACTTATAGATATGCTTGTACTATATACATTGCACTGTTTGGTCGCACGTTGTATATACCCTCCTGGATTATGCGGAGGAGTTATCAGCATATTCTCTGTGTAAAACAAAGGTGCAGAACCACATGTTTTTCTATACAGCTGGTACAGCATGTACGGCTATACGGCCGGCAGGTTGCATAGACTCCCATTGTATGCACTAATGGCCAGGGGATGAGGACGGTGTCTGCAGTATTTACTGACAGTTTTTCTGAGACTATGGCTATGATACTAGAAGCCTAGCAGTCCGGACATGTCTCTCACAATATGGGCACTGTTGAATCGTTGATCCATGGCCCCCCTCAGTGTGAATAACTAAGCACGGCTCTGCACGGACGTCAGTCCCAGACAGCCTAAGTGGGCTCGCTATGAGCGGCCTCGGTTTCATCAGGGTCCTAACAGAAGGACTCGCTGTGTAATGAGGCGGAAGTAGCGGCTCAGGATTCTGATCCTGAGACCGCTCTCAATCTGGATACACCTGATTGTGACGCCATAGTAAATAATCTTATAGCGTCCATCTATAGAATGTGGGTTATTTCTCACAGCTCCTCCAGTGGAGGAGTCAGCTTCACGTATTTTTCTGGACCACTCTGCCTTCAGAGAGGCAGTCCAGGAACACCACGCTTATCCAGATATGCGCTTCTCCAAACGGCTTAGGATACACGTTATCCCTGTCCCCTGACTTGGTCAAGGACTGGACCCAATGTCCCGAGCGGCATCCTCCAATCTCCAGGCTTGTAGCTAGATCCATAGTTGCAGTGGGAGATGGAACTGCAAACTCAAAGATGCCACTGACAGACAGATGGATCTCTGGTTGAAAGCCATCTATGAGGCTGTCGGCGCACCGTTGGCTCCGGCATTCTCTCCCTTGGGGCACTCCAAGCTATTTCAGCTTGTCTTACACAGATTGACACGGTTACACGTACATCTGTGCCGCAGGTGGCATCCTTAACCTCTCAAATGTCTGCATTTGCTTCTTACGCGATTCAGGTTGTCCTGGACTCTGCGAACCGTGCGGCGGTAGCCTCCGCTACTCCGTGTTTTTAAGCAGAGCCTGGTCTGCTCGTTAAGTGAATGGAAGGCAGATTCTGCTTACAAAAAAGGTTGCCTAACCAGTTGCCTTTTTTCTGCTGACCGACTGTTTGGTGAGCGTTGGATGTAACCATTAAACAGTCCAGGGGTAAGGATTCATCCTTTCCTCAGCCCGGACACAACAAACCCCAACAGAGCAAGAGGCAGTCGGGGTTTTCGGCCTTTTCGAGGCTCGGGCAGGTCCCATTTTTCCTCGTCCAATGTGGACTCAAAAGGATCAGAGGAGCTAAGATTCTTAGCGGGCTCAGTCTCGCCCAAAAAAGCGACAGTCTGAAAACCCGCTTCCAAGGCGGCTTCCTCATGACTTGCGGCCTCGGTCGGTAGCAGGCTCTCCCGCCTTGGCGATATTTAGCTGCCATAGGTCAATGACCATTGAGTGTGAGACATTCTGTCTCACGGGTACAGGATAGAGCTCACTTCTCGTCCTCCAACTCGATTCTTCAGAATTTCTCCACCTCCCGGCCGGGCCGCTGCTCTTCTGCAAACAGGGTGCACTCTATAGGCAGAAAGAGTGATGACCCCCGTTCCTCTTCAGGAACAAGGTCACGGTTTTTACCCCAAATTCTTTGCGGTACCTATAACAACGGGCCGTTCCGTCCCGTTCTGGATCTAAAAATGCTCAGCAAGCTCGTGGACACCAGGCGGTTCCGGATGGAATCCCTCCGCCATGTCATCGCCTCAAGGTCCCAAGGATATTTCCTAGCATCATTAGGCATCAAGGATGCTTATCCACACGTGCCGATTGATCCAGAGCACTAGCGTTTCTACGCTTCGTTATAGGAGACGAACATCTTCTGTTCGTAGCTCTACCTTCCGGCTAGCGACAGTCCAACTGGTCTTCGCCAAGGTCAGGGCAGCAGTAGTCACAGTCCTGCACTCTCAGGGTCACTCTGTGGTCCCGTATTTAGACGATCTACTTGTCAAGGCACTCTCTTAGGAAACATGCCAACACTGCCCGAACGTTGCGCTGGAGACTCTCTAGAGTTTTGGGTGGATCATCAACTTTTTAAAGTCAGATCCGACCCCGACCCTATCGATAACATATCTAGGCATAGAGTTTCTTACTCTCTCAGCGATAGTGAAGCTGCCGCTAGACAAACAGCATTCACTACGGGCTGCAAGCTCTTCTTTAAGAACCAGTCGCACACATTGAGACGCCTCATGCACTTCCTACGTAAGATGGTAGCAATGGAGGCAGTTCCTTTCGCGCAGTTTTACTGCGTCCACTACAATGGGACATTCTCCGCCAATGGGACGAGGAGTCGACGTCCCTCAACAGAGTCGTCGTTCTTTCTCAGGCGGCCAAGGAATCTCTACGGTGGTGGCTTCTTCTCACCTCTTGGTCAAAAAGAAGGTCCTTCCTATCCCCGTCCTGGGCGATAGTTACGACAGACGCGAGTCTATCAGGGTGGGGAGCAGTTTTTCTCCACTACAGCGCTCAGGGTACGTGGACTCAGCAAGAGTCCACTCTTCAGATCAATGTTCTTGAACACAGAGCAGTGTATCTTGCCCTACAAACCTTCCAACAGCGGCTGGAAAGCAAGCATATCCGACTTCAGTCGGACAGCTCCACAGCGGTGGCATACATCAACCACCAAGGAAGAACGCGCAACCGGCAAGCCTTCCAGGAAGTCCGGCAGGTTCTGATGTGGGTGGAAGACACGGCATCCACCATATCCACAATTCAAAGAGTATGGTCTCCTCACCCGGACGGGTTTCAGGAGATCTGGCGCCGCTGACAGAGGCCGGACGTCGATCTAATGGCGTCACGGCACAACAACAATGTGCCAGCTTCATGGCACGGTTTCACAATCATCGAACTCTGGCGGCAAACGCCTTAGTTCAGCATTGGTCGCTGTTCCAGCTACCTTAGGTGCCACCTCTGGCATTGTTGCCCAGAGTACTGCGTTAGATCAAGACCGACTGCGGCCGCGCCATCCTCGTCGCTACAAATTGGCCGAGGATGTTGTGGTACTCGGTTCTGTGGTGCCTCACGGTAGGCTAACCGGGGGCACTACCAGACCAATCAGACTGGCTGTCTCAAGGGCCATTCTTCCATTTGAATTCTACGGCCCTCAACCGGATGGTGTGGCATTGAGTCCTGGAACCTAGTGTCGTCAGGATTACCTCAGGACGTGGTTGCCACCATGAGACAGGCTAGCATACCAACGTCCGCCAAGATTGACCACAGGACGTGGAAGATGTTCTTATCTCGGTGCTCGGCGCAGGGTGTTTCTCCCTGGCCGGTTGCATCGTCTATGTTTCCTTCCTTCCTGCAATCTAGGTAGGAAAATGGGTTGTCGCTCAGTTCCCTTTAGGGACAAGTCTCAGCGCTATCTGTATTTTTTCAGAAACGACGACTTCCTCAGGTACGCACGTTCCTACGGGGAGTTTGTCTTCTCAGCACTCCGTACAAGCGGCCGTTAGAGCCCTGAGATCTGAACAAGGTTCTAATTGCTCTCCAGATGCCGCCTTTCGAGCCTTTGAAGGATGTCTCCCTTCCCGTTTTTCACGGGAAGTGGCCTTCTAGTAACGGTCTCGTCTCTTAGGAGAGTTTCCGAGCTAGCAACGCTCTCATACAAACTCCCTTCCTGGTCCTTCACCAGGACAGGGTAGTTCTGCGTCCGGTTCCGGAATTTCTCCCTAAGGTGGTATCCCATTTTCATATCAATCAGGATATCACCTCACCTTCTTTGTGTCCTCGTCCAGTCCATCAATTTCAGAAAGATTTGCATCTGTTGGTTCTGGTGAGAGCACTCAGGTTCTACTTCCCGCATGGCGCTCCTGCGCCACCCGGATGCACTCTTTGTCCTTGTCGCTGGTCGGCGTAAACAGTCGCAAGCTTCCAGATCCACCCTTGCTCGGGGGATCGAGGAACCAATTCTTGAAACCTACAGTTCTACTGGGCTTCTGGTTCTCTCAAGGCCGAAGGCCCATTCTACCAGAGCCGTGGGGGCATCCTGGGCATTACGGCACCAGGCTACGGCTCAGCAGGTGTGTCAGGCACCCACCTGGTCGAGTCTACTTACTTTTACCAAGCATTATCAGATGCATACCTACGCTTCGGCAGACGCCAGCCTAGGTAGATAAGTCATTCAGGCGGCGGTTGGCCACCTGTAGGAGAGGGCCGTTTGACGGCCCTATCATGAGGTATTCTTTTACCCACCCAGGGATTGCTTTTGGACATCCCAATTGTCTGGGTCTCCCAATGGAGCGACAAAGAAGAAGGGAATTTTGTTTACTTACCGTAAATTCCTTTTCTTCTAGCTCCAATTGGGAGACCCAGCACCCGCCCTGTTTTCTCGGGGTTTTTCTGTTTTTTCGGGTACACATGTTGTTCATGTGGTATGGTTCAGTTCTCCGATGTTTCCTCGGATTGAATTGGTCTTTAAACCAGTTATTGGCTTTCCTCCTTCTTGCTTTGGCACTAAAACTGGTGAGCCAGTGATCCCACTGGGGGTGTATAGCCAGAAGGGGAGGGGCCTTACACTTTTAAGTGTAATACTTTGTGTGGCCTCCAGAGGCAATAGCTATACACCCAATTGTCTGGGTCTCCCAGTTGGAGCTAGAAGAAAAGGAATTTACGGTAAGTAAACAAAATTCCCTTCTTCGTATCACTGCATCCACTAAAGCCCGATCTGTTGAAATATAAAATGATGTAAACCATACGGAAAACAGTGTAAAGCAAAATCAAAACTTCAGAATTAATATTAGATTTAGGGCTCTTTGAAGTATCAAAAGCGCAAAAATAGAATATTGGTCAGTCATGAAGGGGTTAATGTATATCTCCACCATTTTTTGGCAGGTTACAAAGACACAAAAAAAAAAAAAAGGAGAAAAAACCCACAACTTATCTACTGTATGGAGTCTGGTCTGGGGCTTGTACCCAGGAGCAGTAACTGGGGATGTCACCCCAGATTTCGTTACTTTACCTCTCTATTTTCATTCACAGACAGACTCGCCCCTTCCTAACCTGTACGACCTCGCTCATCTTCTCCAACAAGGAGGGGTGAGCATAGGGCAAGATGAGACGGTACGGATAGCCCTTGCCATGAAACGACTCACTGACACCCGTCCACTCCAGTATTGCCGCTTCTGGGGCAAGATCCTGGGGACAGGTGGTAGTTACTTGGTGGCAGAGGTGCAGTTTCGGGAAGGTGAGGATGAAGAGGTAGAAGAGGATGCAGAAGAAGAAGAGAAGGCAACAGCCGAGGAGGAGGAAGATGAGGAGGAGAGAGAAGAGGCAGAAGACTTGCCCCCTAAATCTACATACCATCCTCCCCCTGTGGTGCCACGTGAAGATAATGGCGCGGGAGCCAATAAGTATGTGTACTTTGTATGCATTGAAGCTGGGGCGGAATGGATCAGACTTCCACCTGTGACGCCGGCACACATCACAACCGCACGAAAGGTATCTGATCACATTCACATCTTGTGGTTCTAAAGGCCGCTTTACACGCAGCGACATCGCTAACGAGATGTCGTTGGGGGTCACGGAATTCGTGACGCACATCCGGCCTCGTTAGCGACGTTGTTGCGTGTGAAACGCAGGAACGACTGTTAGCGATCAAAATTACTTACCTTATCGTTGATAGTTGACGCGTCGTTCCATTCCTAAATATCGTTGCTGTTGCAGGACGCAGGTTGTTTGTCGTTCCTGCGGCAGCACACATCGCTACGTGTGACACCGCAGGAACGAGGAACAACGAGGAATGAAGGAGGTGGGAGGGATGTTACGTCCCACTCATCTCTGCCCCTCCGCTTCTATTGGGCGGCCGCTTAGTGACGTCGCTGTGGCGCCAAATGAACCGCCCCCTTAGAAAGGAGGCGGTTCACCGGCCACAGCGACGTTGCTAGGCAGGTAAGTATGTGTGACGGGTGTTAGCGATGTTGTGCGCCACGGGCAGCGATTTGCCCGTGACACACAACCGACGGGGGCGGGTACGCTCGCTAGCGTTATCGATAGCGATATCGCAGCGTGTAAAGTGCCCTTTAGTCTTGTCGTCGTCTGTGTCTCACATTCATCAATCTTTGGGAACAGATTCGACGTCTCTTCACCGGAAATCTCGATGCCCCAGTCATCACTTATCCACCATTTCCGGGAACCGAAGCTAATCTTCTACGTGCACAGATCGCCCGGATCTCTGCAGGAACCCATGTCAGCCCCTTGGGCTACTACCAGTTTGGAGAAGAGGAAGGTGAAGAAGAGGAAGAAGGGGCAACAAGGGACACCTATGAGGAGAACCCAGAATTTGAGGGTATTCCAGTGCCGGACCTGGTGGAAAGTTTGTCTACTTGGGTTCATCATGTCCAGCATATCCTACCACAGGTGAGAAGACTGTCAGCCATGATATGGCATAGCAGGAAGGTCTACCTCTGTGTCAGCTTTACATTTCTTCTTTTTCAGGGACGATGTGTTTGGCTGAATACAGCTGTGAAATCCGAGGAGGAGATGGAAGAAGAAGGAGAGGAGGAAGAGAAGGAGGACGAAGAGGAACCAGAACCTGAAGTGGGGCCTCCGCTCCTCACCCCACTCTCAGAAGATGCAGGTATCAGCCCTTTATAAAGCATAATCCTACCCAATGTGTCGAAATACCTGAACTCGATCAACATCTGGGTCTAACTGTAGTATAAAGAGTAGATGCAAAATGTACCCCATAAGTTCATGGCGCTGACATTGATGGCTAGCAGCGGTTACACATTCACACTTCTATACCTGGACTACAAGAATCCTTCATTTCAGGATGGGAGAAAATAAGTGGCAAGTGCCCAGTAAGTAAGAAGATCCACTGCCATCTTCAAAGTCATGTTCTTCTGTCTAATAGATGGCATGTACAGTAAGTGACAGGGACAATAGCCTCCATGGCTGACAATTACTAGGGCGGTCTATAATGAGATATTGGAGAGAGGGGGTCTATATTCTTCTCTTGCTGCCTCAGTCCACCCCAGACAATTAGACAGAATTGAGTCGGTGCATGGCCATGTTTAGCAAGATTGCTGATTATTTGCACGGAGTGACATTTAGAATTATAATTCCCTGCATCAAATCATCAAATATATATTTTATATGTTGGCATCTTACCCTGGCAACAGCAGCTGATTTTAGGAAGAAGACTCAGCCACCAGACCTCTGATAATTACTTCCAGGGTAAAATCCACAATATATATAATATATAAAGCTGAGTGTATGTGAGTGTGTGTGTGTGTTCACTAAAGGAATCCGCACCGTCGCATTTACAATCACAAACTTTTGCACAGACGCCCCATGTGACTCAATAAACGTCATAGACTATGTTTTGATGGGAATTTTAACCCCGCGCTTTACAATTCTTCCCCCTTAAAAAAAACGCTTACTTACTGTTTGGATGTATGAGGTCATATATTGGCTGTATTGACAGTTAGCCTGGACTTTTATCAGGTGGTCTATAGCAACCAATCACAGCTCTGCTTCTATTTTGCTACAGGTCATTAATAGGAGCTCTGATTGGTTGCTATAGGCAACAAAGGAGATTCTTAAGGCTGCTTTACACGGTACGACCGATTGTGCAATTTCACAATTGATCGTATCCGTCCCTGTCCTTTTTGCGTCACGGGCAAATCGCTGCCTGTGGCGCACAAAGTCGGTAACCCCCGTCACACGTACTTACCTCCCGTCCAACCTCGCTGTGGACGGCGAACGTCCACTTCCTGGAGTTGGAGGGACGTTTGGCGTCACAGCGACGTCACACGGCCGCCGGCCAATAGAAACGGAGGGGCAGAGATGAGCACCTCCTTCCTTCCACATAGCTGGCGCGATGTTCATCGTTCCTGGGGTGTCACACGGAGCGGCGTGTACTACCCCGGGAACGATGAAAAATTAAATTAAACGATATTATGAAACCTAGCGAGCACTACACGACTTACGATTTGTGAGCAATACTGCGTCGCTAGGAGGTGTCATACAGGCCGGCATCGCAAGCGATGCCGGATGTGCATTACAAAAACCGTGACCCCGACGATCTATCGCACGATAGATCTTCTGGTGTAAAGCAGCCTTTAGTATAAGGAGCTTATGTGTCAGTTAATATGACTTTGGTGGTGAGAGGGGGAGTGGGAGAGAAACAGAAAAAGAGAGAGCGCGAGAGTGGTACATTGAGAGAGAGTGAGAAACATGGAGAAAGGCTGGGTGGGGGAGGGAGGGAGCGAGAGTGGGACAGGAGAGAGTGAGAAAGAGGGAGAAAGGCTGGGTGGGGGAGAGAGAGCGAGAGAGTGGGACAGGAGAGAGAGAGACAGAAAGAGGGAGAGTGGGACAGGAGAGAGAGAGACAGAGAGAGGGAGAGGGGGAGTGTGTGGGAGAGAGAGCGGGAGAAGGAGTGAAGGGGAGAGAGAAAGAGAGAGGGACAGTGAATGGGAGAGAGTGAGGGAGTGTGGGAGAGAGAGAGCCAGAGAGAGGGAGAGTGAATGGGAGAGAGTGAGGGAGTGTGGGAGAGAGAGAGCCAGAGAGAGGGAGAGTGAATGGGAGAGAGTGAGGGAGTGTGGGAGAGAGAGGCAGAGAGAGGGAGAGTGAGAGGAAGAGAGTGTGGGAGAGAGAGGGAGAGTGGGTGTGAAGGAGAGAGAAAGAGAGCGCGGGTGAGGGAGTGTGACCTTATCTGGCCAATTTCCCTCCATTGCAAACTTGTCCAGGGAACTAGATCCCTCCTGTCTCTGGAGCCGGTACTTGTGATATATTACATCTGGGTGCGATGTCAGGAGGCCGGGGTTGAGATTCATCACTCACGCAGTTGCCTTAGGTCTAATTTATATGTCTGTTTCTTTCATACATGAAAAAAAACATCCGAGTTTCATGCGTTGCACCGTTACCACTTGGACAGTCTTTTGTTTCAGAGTGACACTGCAGTACGATACTTGTGCTGTACTCCCAGCCGCATGGCTCTGTGTGACCTGCGTGGTTTCTTATTCTGCATATATAACAATCTATTACTGAATTCTTTTTTTTTTTCCCAGAGATCAACAATACCCCTCCATGGACGGCTTACCTCTCCTCCACGCACATCCCCCAGTACGCGCTCGCCGTGCTGCGCTCTAACCTGTGGCCCGGAGCCTACACCATTTCAGGTCCCAAGTATGTGCTTGGTCTCTGTTCTGAAGCTCCTGCAATTGTATATTTTT
Organism: Anomaloglossus baeobatrachus; assembly: GCF_048569485.1. Lineage (NCBI taxonomy): Eukaryota > Metazoa > Chordata > Amphibia > Anura > Aromobatidae > Anomaloglossus > Anomaloglossus baeobatrachus. Next base: position 47,015,992 of record NC_134361.1, read on the forward strand.
TTGGGGGGGGATAATTTAAGTCAAATGAGGAAAAGGACATTTGAGTTAAGAGGAGCATCAGAAAAAAGACCTATGAGTTTGTCAGCATTTTCCTTACTGCAAGTGAATGCATAGTCACCTCCCGGACCCCGGTGCTCCTCTGTACTGCTGCTGGTTTACCCCGCCGGTCTGTTATATTTTTTGACAAGGTGACCCCTACTCCCTTTCATCATGCTCCATATGAGCTATAAGGGAAAGCTAGAAGTCTGTTTCTTCCAGCTCTGATGGTACATGACCACTGCTGCCCATCCTTAGCTGCTGATTGATTGCAGTGGTCAGTGATGCTTCCCTGCCGCAAGAGGTGGGGAACACTATGGAGGTGCAGCAGGGGCACCCAGTAAGTGAGGAGATATATATATATATATATATATATATATATATATATAAATAAAAATGTTTTACATATACATTTATATATATATATATATACATTTATATATATATATATATATATATATATATATATATATATATATATATATATATACAGTACAGACCAAAAGTTTGGACACACCTTCTCATCTCTAGAACAACTGTTAAGAGGAGACTTTGTGCAGCAGCCTTCATGGTATAATAGCTGCTAGGAAACCACTGCTAAGGACAGGCAACAAGCAGAAGAGACTTGTTTGGGCTAAAGAGCACAAGGAATGGACATTAGACCAGTGGAAATCTGTGCTTTGGTCTGATGAGTCCAAATTTGAGATCTTTGGATCCAACCACCGTGTCTTTGTAGAAAAGGTGAACGGATGGACTCTACATGGCTGGTTCCCACTGTGAAGCATGGAGGAGGAGGTGTGATGGTGTGGGGGTGCTTTGCTGCTGACACTGTTGGGGATTTATTCAACATTGAAGGCATACAGAACCAGCATGGCTACCACAGCATCTTGCAGCGGCGTGCTATTCCATCCGGTTTGCGTTTAGTTGGACCAT